>NC_056727.1:1070114236-1070116736 GCF_019279795.1 Protopterus annectens
TGGGGGGAATGGGACCACAGTGCGCCGTGCAACTCCTTGGAGTGCGTATCCTGAGGTGACTAAGATTAAACAGCTGTCCTAACTGGGTTTAATTCCTCATTGAGTTAAATGGAGCACACAGCCCGGGGACACCATTCGGTCCCATGGATCCTGTGTTTTTCGCCTTGGAGAGAGGAGGTCTCACCTGGGCGTTGGAGATGTTTGGGGGCGCTACAACCCTCTAGTATAGATATCTCTCCTTTTCGCTCCAGGAGGGGGAGAAGTTTGCACTGAACCTGTCAGCCAGTATGTTGGCAATGTGTGTAGGTTCAGTAATCTTCACATCATTGTGAACTAATTCTGAGCATATCTGGGAGTTTCCTCCTAGGTTTCTAACATAGCTAAAGAAGGCCTTATGATTGTCTTTTGAGTCCTTGGTGATTTTCTCTCAAAATTTGCCTTGGATGATTTTATGAGAGCTCTTAGTTTTTACTTATAATGATCAAAGGTGTCTTACCTTTCAAGGATTTTGCTCTATCTTGTAGTAGCTTCCTCCTTTTGTTGTAGAGCTTGTTTATGGCTGGGGTCCACCAGACTGGGCGCTTGCCTTTGGTACAAAGAGTCTTAGTTTTGTTTGGGATTGCCTGATCCATGCAGTCCTGTAGGTGCTGGTAGAAGGCATTTGTAAGTGATTCAGCGGTTTGAGTAATGTTTACCACTGGCTCAGAGGCCTTAAAGGAGACCACACTAGTTTTTAGAAGTGTGAAGTCGGCTTTTGAGAAGTTTTTCACTGTGGTCTTTTTTATTTCATGTGGGGGCGGGATGAGGACCTCCAGCGAGATTAGTTTATGATCTGATCTCTCCAGTGAGGGGTATACTTCCGGTGTTGAACATTGTGATCCCATGTTCGTGATGATGAGATCAAGTATGTTTTCTCCTCTTGTGGGGATGGTGACTAGTTGTTCCATTGCATTTGAGTTTATGAACTCCAGGAACCTTTGGGCTAGAGTGTTTGGGCTTGAGTAGTGTTCCCAGTCTATATTAGGGTAGTTGAAGTCACCTAGTATGATGGTGTTTTGAGATACATTTATCCCCTCCATTGTTTTCAGGAAGGCCATGTGAGGTTCCTGAGTTTGAGAGGGTGGCCTGTAACATGCTACAAATTGCAGAGCAGTTTTGCCTATGGTTAATTGCACCTGGATGGTCTCCGATGCATCGTTCGTTGCCACCAACCTTGAGGTGTGGGTGTCCTTTATGAATATGGACACCCCACCTCCTTTCTTGGTGTTGTCCGGATTTTGGGGCGGAGCATGATATGAGGTGAAACCTGATAGTGCTGGGGTGCTCTCAGGAGCCTTGAACCAGGTTTCTGTCACAGCACAGACATCGATGTTCTCCATACTGAGAAGGGCCTCGAGTGCGTGCATCTTGAGATTGAGACTTCTGGCATTGAGCAGCATTACCCTTAGTTTTTACTTTTTGTGTTTTAGGGTGGTAGGTTTAGAATTTGAGCCTTGCCTAAAAAAGGCACTATGGGGGTGGCAAGAGCCTTTGCCAATATCCGGAAGCCTAGGGGTGACAGGTGCAAGCCGTCCCTTGTGAAGCAGCGTGGCTTGTCCAGCATGTCATCCCAGGCAGACAGACATTGGATCCCCTTTGAATGACACCAGAATTTAAGCCAATTATTAAAGCTGATCATCTTATCACTGTATTGTGGCATCATTCTAGGTGAAGGTAGGATACTGCTCAAGGTCAGGGTCATACCTGCCTGGGCTACATAATCAGAGAGCTCCTCAATGTCTCTTTTCATGTAGTCCAAGTGCGATCTCAGGTCGTTGACACCAGCGTGGACAATGACTGAGTCGTACTTATACCTGCTGTTGAGAGACCTGAGTGCTTGTGTTATGTGGCGGATTCTAGTGCCCGACAGGCAGCTTACTGTGACCTTCTCCTTACTCAGTCTGGTGAGCCGGGGCGTCAGTGTGTCTGACTATGGAGTCACCTATGACAAGTATGTTTGGTGTTGTATTTGGCCTTAAGGGTAGTGACTGCTTTGCACACTGATTTTGTTGTTTATGTGTTGTTTGTGTGGTGTATTGAGTTTGCAGTTGCTTGGGTGTCTGCTTTGGAGGCCTCTGCTGTTTAGGTAAATTTTACTCAGAGCCACAGTATGTCTTAGTGTGTTTATGTGTTTGATTCAGTGGTGTGGTTGAGTTATGTGAGACTGGTATTGTGGTATGTGTAGTTGCCTTCTCCTCCTGCCTGGTCTTGCCAGTCCTGAGTTGAGAGAGCTCAGCCTCCAGTCTGGCTAAATAGCTGCATCTCTCACAAGTGTTAGTGTTACGGGGGAGGAGGAGCGGCTTGTCCGCGTACATCAGGCAATTGTAACATTGTCTCAGAATTCGCAGATTCACCAACTGGGCAGGAGAGGGCGCCAGCATCTGACCCTTGACATGCTAGAAAGAATTATGAGTTGGTATGAGACAGAAAAGTAGTGGGCTTAGCAGGGAAGTGGGCACTC
>NC_056727.1:1070121736-1070164236 GCF_019279795.1 Protopterus annectens
CTGGTCATTCTGGACAGATCTGTAAAGTTCAGGGGTATGATTCTGCATACAGCTTAATACCACTCCCAGGATTCGAACCATGGCTGTGCCAGACAGTATACATCACAGCTGAGTGTGCTATATAGAGATTGCTGTGTATCTTTTCTCTGAATTCTGTCTATAAGTCTCCCATGGTTTTACAGTCTGACCTTTTAATTACAACACTCTTATACAGGGTTTCCTAGACAGTTTTATTATATAGCACTGTGTGGATGACAGTGATGAGTAATACCTTATTAGTCAGAGATACTGCAACACTAACGCTGCCATACAATACCAGACTAAACAGTACCAGTCCAGGATTTCAATCTTTTATTTCTAGGCACAGTGTTTGTATCTGACAGACCTGTGGGGGGAATGTTTGTTAACACTATCTGAATGTTGCCACATATATTACCAGATTCCACATTATTATTATGCACATACATCTCACTCTGTTACTGCACACACTCTGGTCATAGCTTTACAACATGGGGGTGGAGTAGGAACATACTTTGCTTATTACTCTCATAACACTTTGGTCAGTTGCTAGAGTGACAGGTTTGTTCTTATAGATATATTTCTGACAGTTATGATGTCTGACAATCAGTTGTATGTCATTATTTGCTGCCTAAACTTTTGTGATCATCCCACTGATTTGCCAGGAGGACAGGGTGACAGGCAGGGGACTTATGCCAATTATCTGGACTTTCTGACAATATCTGTACAGTTGTGGGATATGATTCTGCATACAGCTTACTACCACTCCCAGGATTCGAACCATGGTTGTGTGCTAAAAATGCAACACTTCACATCTCAGTTGAGTGTGCTACTTGGATTATGTTTTCTAACTTTTCACTTTTTTCTGTCTAAGTCTCTCTCAGTTGTACAATATGATTTTGTGATTACAACAGTTATATACAGACACTCCTACACATTTTTTTATGTAGCACAGTGTAGGTAAAAGTGCTTAATACAACAGTACTATTAAGGGATTGCAACACTACATTACCATATGATACCAGAGTAAACACAAGCAGTCCAGGAGTTAGACCTTTATTGCCAGGCTGTTACCCTTTTATTTACATACAACCTATATGAGACTCTTCCTGCCATATTGTCTGGTTTATTCAGTGCATGCTATACACAATACAGGTTTTATACTGGCAATTAACTTTCTACTACTTTTAGATTTATTTCAGATGACAGTACATGCAAGATTATTACTAATCTGCTCACGAAGCAGCCTCTGCAGCCTACAGGCATGGGCTTCCTGATTCACAGCCCACTGCTGCCACTGTCAAAGACATAAGATGAATATTTAGCTATACCTATCCATAATATACATGAGCTGGCAATTATTAAACAGGTAGTAGAATGATACTTACACATGGCTGGAACATCATCTGTCTGCCTAGCCTTTTGTTTGGATCCAGTGATCCAAGAGCTCCCTCTTTCTCAATTTTAGGTCGGCATAGTGATGCCTGATCTGCTCACCAGTTTGAGGGATGCCAGTGGCACTCATGAGGTCACGGGCGAGATGGTCCCAGGCTTCTGCTTTATATTGGGAATCCTGGTACTGGCCCTGCAGCAGTCTCTGGTCATGGTCTTTAACAAGGAGTCCTGCCATGACTTTGGACTCCTGGATGCCCCGGTGCTGCACCCAGAAGTGCGATCCTTCACCCATTGTGGGTACTTACTCCCGCTTACACCTGCACTAATTTAGACAGAAATGTAACATGGATCTTAGGAAAGTGGTGGATTTGGACACTATATGGATTTACCATTCATTACACATTATACCTTCAATTCGTATCCCTGATTCATGTGTACATAAACTGTATGGGGCACTTGTGTTTATCTGTGGATTTTACCACATTATTACAATGACACCTCACATCTGCATTTAATGCAGTACTCCAGTTCACAAATATATGTTATTTAGTAGGTTATACAGCATAAAAAATGTTCATAAAGTGATTTCACATGGTAAATGGAATTTACTACAGTAAGAATTGAACCAGGAATGACTGCTTACAAAGTGAATGCTCTGACCACTACACTATTGCAGCACTGCTTCAGTTGTGTGTATCTTGCTATTTACCTTCTTGTGCCATTTAAGCTACAGTATATGTAGCTAAGCAATGGGCAAACCAGGGCACCTACGGTTAAATTTAATCTGTTTGATAAAAAAAAATTTCTACTGCTATTTTCTCTTGGAAGGGACAGATTTCACTTATTGCTGTGGATTCCTGCTTGCATCTGTACATTTGGCAGACATCCTAGCAACCCCTCATACCTCTCAACCTCTTCAGACACACTATCTGGAGAAAGCTTGACAAATTGTGGTACAACTACAGACGTATTTTCATTATTGCTCTTATAAACTTGGGACAGTTGCTAGGGTAACAGGATTTGTTTTAATATACATTTTATGATGGATTTGAAATCTGACACCGAAATGTATGCATTATTTACCAACTTCAATCCTGAGATCATCCCAGTGATTTGCCAGGACAATTGGGATGCTGTATGGCCGTGACATGTGGACATTCTGCAATGATTTGTACAGTTGGGAGGTATGCAGCCTCCTATGAGCATTCTTGCTCATTATTATTGCTGGGCTGTACTCCCTGAGTGCAGGGGTATGTGTATTGTGAGAGCTCTGCTCTCAGACATACCCTCTGCACTCGTCCATGCTCCATTTCCGTTTAGGAGTAGAGGCAGCGCACCTTCATTACTATGCATGGCATGCTGCCACGCTGCTCTTAAATGGACATTTCCATGCAGGAATAAGCTATTCCTGCACAGAACCTTACTGAATCATGGGGACTGACTTTTTCCATAGAAACATTTAGGAGAAAGAAACATAAAAATTATAAAGGTGAGATTAGGGAGATGGGAGAGATATTTTGAATGCATAGATTTTTTGTTGAGATTAGCAATAAGTAAGCAATCAGTAAAGGCAAATATTGCATATAAAATGAAAAAAGAAAGAATTTGTATTAATTGTGGTGAGGTAGAGACTACTGGACATGTTTTTTGAAATTTGAAAGAGTAAAGCAATTATGGAAAAATATGTGAAAATGAAAATATTAAAGGTTTGAAAAGTATAAAAGATATCAATATGGATATGGTAGAATGTGGATATTATGGTGATAGAAAAGAAGGTGATGTTAATAGTTTAGACAAACATTTATTTTGTATAATATGGATTATTTGGAATGAAAGTATGACTCAGATAAAATATAATGGAGAAAATGGATAATATCAGAAATTTTGAAAAAAAATATGACTTTGGTTATGGAAAGAAGTGTGGGGGAATTAATAAGGTGAGTGAAACAATGTTAATGTACTGAAAGATGAATTACAAAGGAGATTTGCAAGTCAAAAGTTTAAATATTTGTAAATAATTGTAAATATTTTGTATATAATGTGCATTATGGATTTTTATATAAAGAACCCCTACTCTTCGGAGCTGCTGAAGGCCTACTACAGCAGCAAGGAAGAGGCTGGAGGGAAAGAGCAGCATGGAGGAGGAGAGAAACGCTAGGGGGAGTTTGGAGGTAGAAAGAGAGAATTTGGAGAAAAGAATTGTTTGATATGGAGCTTCAGAAGTAAACAAAGATTCCTGTGTGGTGGATGTTACAAATGAGCAGCATTTAGCTGTCTTCTTTGAGAAATATGTAACTGAGTCTGTGGAAGTGGTGCAGACATGCCCGAGGAGAGGGGGGGTGCAGCCAGTACATCGATCCAGGGCCTATGAAGCTCAATGGGGCCCAATGAAGCCCAATAAATTATGTAGTAGTAATAGTATTTTACAAACGCATGGACACGCATGCCATCCACTATTAAAAAAAAAGAAAAGAATGAGATTTCCGTGTTGGCACCTTGTGGTTGATTAACGTAGTTGTTCGCGCCTGCACAGTAGCTTGATTTCTCTTTCCCGCGTTGCCGTTCATGGTCATTTGAAGAGAAAAATAACAAGTAAAAGCTGAAAATGCACCAGGAATAAATAAGCTGCTATATTGCTACCTGTTAAATCCTAAGTACATACATAAGAAATTTTGGTAAAATAGAGCTGCATCATGTAAGTATAGAGCTTCAGTTCCTGTTGCCGATGATTATGAATGCTAATAATATTGGTGGACTGACAATACGACGAGCATAAAAATGATGCTATATTAAGACAAAGTTGAACTACAGTACTTATTAATTATGAAAACATATTAGAATTGAAAAATTATCTGAGTAGTAACTTTATTATTAACATTACCAATTGCAATTATGTTGAAGTATTTGGAGAAATTATTCACCAGGTTTTTTTTTAATGTCACTTAAGTAATGTTATCTAAATGTGTAAACCAGTTATTGAATTTGTGATGCTATTTGAACTGATAATTAAGAAAAATAAGATTTGAACTGTGTAAGTGTAGAAAGTATTTTCATTTCAGAACGCTTTTAGACTTAAAACACTTTTCAGAGTTTTTTTCAAGTATTAAGGTTCACCGTTAAACATTCATGCAAGTGTTGTGCTAAAAATAATTTTATCTGTTTTTTTTACCCACTGATAAGATCAAGCCTGCAAGTGTTAGGACATTTACAGAGCCTCTTTATCAGTTAATTTCAAAGAATAAAAATATAAAAATGTCTGCTACTGTTGGACTGATAATATGAAAAGTAAATGTGTGTGGCATATGAAGAAAAAGGTGAAGCATTCATTACCTATCAGAATGTCATGAGTTTGAATGACAAATAAATCATCTAAAAAGAAATACTGCTTGATATTACAAGTTAAAGTGAGTAAAATAACAGATAAATGTTATTTGTACTGATAATTTAGAAACCCATAAGTCATTTGTTTTAATAGTTATATAATTACCACCATAGTGAACCATCTGAGATGCACACAATACAGTGGATATTATTGTTGGGTACAGATGCCTTCTGTAGATACAAGTTACTTACCTGTGCTGTTGTTTGATCACTATTAACAGCAGTCTCTGATCTGGTTAGCAGGAGCAGTACAAATAATGTATTGATTGGATTTGCTGACATCAGTGTAAAATCTGTAATGCTATGGCTTATGCCGCTCAGCTGTACAGATTTTCGCAGAATGTCCAGATTTTTGCCTTATATTTTTGGTTCGTTTTTCATAAAATTGTGGCTTTCTGGTGATGTGATGTGGCAAATCCTGGCAACTGATAGGCAGCTGACTATAACCTCCTCCTTGCACAGCCTGGTGAGTAGTGCACTGGTCTGTCTCACAATGGAATCACCTACAGCTTTTATAGTGGACTGTGTAGAAGTTTGTCTTACAGGCTTTTGAAATGATGTATGTTTCATGGTAAATGCTGTCTGTATTGTGTGTTTGTGACATTATTGCTGAAGATATTTGTTTCTTAGGTTACATTTAGAAGACCTTTTTGTTTTAGGTAAGTTACTTTTAAAGCCATAGCAAATATAAATCTAGGTTTTAGGTCTGAGCTGTGGTGAATTTTTTAATGTTGTGTTGTGTGGTACAGTCTTACACTCTGCTTTTTTATTTGTAATTACTTTGTGTGAGATCTTTGCTTCTAATAACATTATTTAATTGTCTGTCACCCACTGTGTCATTTTGTTGAATTAGTAGGTGGTTGTCCATAACCATTAGACTATTACTGCATTGATTAGAGATGTCTATTTCAACCAAGTTGACTACAGTGACAGTTGTAAAGTGAAAAACCATGGTTCTACATGCTTACTAATGTGGGCTAACGGGGGAATAGAACTTGTGAGGTTTGGAGTTGAAATACTGGAGTGCTATTTATCTAAAATAACAAACTAAGTCAACACAAAAAGAGCATAGTGCCTCTCAGAAAATACTGATGGAACCATTTAGGCTGTTAATTAAGGCATTAATTTGAGGTATTCTAGTAATAGTGGATAGAAAATTTGTTTGAGCACCAACAACCAGGTAGGCAGTAAATACTTAAGTGGAGGTCAGTTTGAAGGATAGCATCAGGTACTAGATTAACTGTAGTGGGATGCATGAGGTCTCAGTGAGTGAGGAGAGTATGAAAAGATGGTCAAGGGGACAAGATTACAAAGTAAAATAGGAAGAGGCAGCCATCATGTTCAAAAGGAGAAACCAATGATATATGTTACACTGAGGGAGAAGGAAAGGGCACATAGATATTAAAATGGGGAAAAGCTAAGGAGGCAAACAATGAAAAGGTAAACACAAATGAGGAAGGCAAAAATGGAGACAGGAAAGGGCTTGGGCCTAATGCATAATGTCATAACATATGGAGGGAGGGTGAAATGAAAAAAAAAGGTAAGGACATACTGTGACAGCTGGACAGAACAGGAAAAGGCACAGGGGAGGAGAAGCATGCACAATTTAAATAATTTCAAAGATTATATATTAAATACACACACACACACACACACACACACACACACACACACACACACACACACACACACACACACACACACACACACACACACACACACACACACACACACACACACACACACACACACATAATTTTGAGCTTTGGCCGGCTAAGATCTACTTGAAATCAACTGGACATATAAGTGAATTTAAGTACACTTTTATCTGCTCTTTTTCATATAGTACTGTATTTAATTTATTTATTTGTGTTTCTCACTGAATATTAACTCAACTGAAGTTGTGGCTGTATCTCTACAGAGTACTTGTTAGAATTTCTGTGTAGCCATTGATAGCAGTTGGGGGTAGTTTCACCTCATCACTGATATTCTGTCCTGCCTTATATAAGTTGTACATTTTGGGTTATCTCTGCCTAATATTTTGAGCTTTGGCTGGCTAAGATCGACTTAAAATCAACTGGATGTATAAGTGAATTTAAATACACGTTTATGTCCTCTTTTTCATATAGTACTGTATTTAATTTATTTATTTGTGTTTCTCACTGAATATTAACTCAATTAAAGTTGTGGCTGTCTCTCTACAGAGTACTTGTTCGAATTTCTGTGTAGCCATTGATAGCAGTGGGGGGGGGGTAGTTTCACCTCATCACTGATATTCTGTCCTGCCTTATACAAGCGGTACATTTTGGGTTATCTCTGCTTAATATTCTGAGCTTTGGCCAGCTAAGATTTACCTGAAATCAACTGGACGTATAAGTGAATTTAAGTGCACTTTTAGCTGCTCTTTTTCATATAGTACTGTATTTAATTTATTTATTTGTGTTTCTCACTGAATATTAACTCAACTGAAGTTGTGGCTGTCTCTCTACAGTTAGTTTCCCATCCACCCTCACTGTTCTTGTTTTGGTGTTAATGTCGGTGGCTTTGAAATTGCCCGCCCCTCTTGTAGATTTGTATTTGGATACTCCTTCTGGGCCCATCTCATTTGCTCACTCAACTGAGTGCAGTGAGATCATATTCTGATTTCAGGCACTCCTACTGTGTACAAAAAGTGCATTTGGGAAGGACAAGGACAACCCCTGTAGCCTCTTAATCCTGCTCTGCTCCCTCCATAAAAAAAACACAAAAAACAAACAAATAAATACTATATACATATATATATATATATATATATATATATATATATATATATATATTATTCAGCTGCTCTTACTGTAACTGTCTTAGTTGCTGTTCTGCGTGCTGTTATCTGTTCAGTCGCTCTTACTCTGCACTTATTACTGCTTGTTAGTAGCCTTCTGATTTACTGCCTTATGCAGCTGTTTTTTAGTCATTTGTTAATTTAATTACATTTATTTGAACTGTATTTGCTGTAGTGTTGCTGCACACTCGTGTGTGCTGGCCTGCACTGCAATTTGAATTGAATTTACTGCTGTTTTAGCTGCTTTTATGTAAAAAAAATTTCTAAGCTTGTTTCCTGTCTTTCCTTTAACTAATCTAGTCTAGATACAGACTTGCTGTATCCAGGACTGTTGGTAAGCATCTTAGCCCCCCAAGCCTTTCTGTGTTGGAGGGAAGCCTTCTAGCTTATCAGTGTGAGTGTTAAGCACTAGGTAGCCTATCTATCACGGGAAGAGTGGGTTTTGGCCCAGAAATTGTAGTTCATTGGCCGTTTGGGAAGTTTTTCCAATTCTTTCTACTTTCTGGTTTAAAAAAATGTTTTGCGTTTGGTGCACACCTTTCCTGTAACTAGTGTATCAGTGGGAGTGGTAAGCACTAGGTAACCTATCTACCCCAGGCAGAGTGGTTTCTGGCCCAGAAATTGTAGTTTATTGGCCGTTTGGGAAGATTTTCCATTTCTTTCAATCTTCTGATTTAAAAGCTTGTGTTTGCGCTTGTTTCCTGCCTTTCCTGTTACTAGTCTAGTCCAGGTACAGATTTGCTGTATCCAGGACTCTTTGTAAGCTTCTGAGCCCCCCAAGCCTTTCCATGTTGGAGTGAAGCCTTCTAGCTTATCAGTGGGAGTGGTAAGCATCAGGTAGCCTATCTACCACAAGAGGAGTGGTCACTGGCCTAGAAATTGTAGCTATTGGCTTTTTGAGCAGTTTCTTTCCATCTCTTTCAACTTTCTGGTTTGAATGCCAGACATGTGCCTGTTTCCTGCCTTTCCTATAACTAGCCTAGTCTGGTTACAGAGTTGCTGTAGCCAGGATTGCTAGTAAGCTTCTGAGCCCCCCCTTAAGCTTTTCTGTGTTGGAGGGAAGCTTTCTAGCTTATCAGTGGGAGTGGTGAGCACTAGGGAGCCTATCCTCCATGGGAAGAGTGAGTTTTGGCCCAGAAATTGTAGTTTATTTTGCCATTTGGGCAGTTTTCCATCTTTTTCAACTTGCTGGCTTAAAAGCCTGCATTTGTACTTGTTCCCCACTTTTCCTGTAACTAGTCTAGTCTGGGTACAGATTTGCTGTATCCAGGGCTCTTTGTAAGCTTCTCAGCCCCCCAAGCCTTTCTGTGTTGGAGGGAAGCCTTCTAGCTTATCAGTGGGAGTGGTAAGCATTAGGTAGCCTATCTACCACAAGAGGAGTGGTTCTTGGCCCAGAAATTGTAGTTTATTGACCATTTGGACAGTTTGTCCGTCTCTTTCAACTTTCTGGATTAAAAGACCACATCTGCGCTTGTTTCCCATCTTTCCTGTAACTAACCTACTGGGAGGCACTAGAAAGCCTTAAACTAATACAAGCCTTCTAGCTTAGAAGAGAGACTTTGGAGTGATTAAGTATAAGTTTTGTGTACTTTCTTGCTGTACTTAACTGTTTTCTGCCTAAACGCAGATTTTCTAGCATTTATTGTGATTTAAAAGCTTGTTTTTTTCACATATTGTACTTATTTGACTGTCTGCACTTTTAAAAAGTCGTTTTTTTGTTTAAATAATTTGCTTAACTGTTGTAGGCTACACACTAAAGTGTGATAGCCTTTTCTGATTGTAGTTTATTGGCCATTTTGGGCTCATTAATATCTCTTTCATTTCCCTACTATAAAAACCACGTTTGCACAGTTTTGCATGCTGGGCAGTGCCGGTTAGCTACGGTTAAATTATTCCCAGCTCCACTAAGTCTCCTCTTCAATTTTTCCCTTGAAACTAGTCTAACTCTCAACCTAAGCACTCAAAAAGCATCCTACAGCCCAGCACTTGCTCAGACCTAATAGCAAGCACTAATATACCCCGACACTTGATTGCCCAGCAGGGCAAGGCTCTTTATTCACCCCTCACCAACCAAGCGACTAAGCAGCTCACCCTACTATTCAGGCATGACCAAAGGGCAATGTCAGGTGTACTCTTCAGTCCAGCTGATGAATCTGGGTATCCTGAGGCAATGTTACAACTGCCTCATGTACACAGACAGCCCTCTCCTCCTACCACAAAACACTGACATATGCGAGAGATGCAATTATACAGCCAAACTGGAGGCTAACCTGTCTTCACCCAAGACTGGAACAGACAGTCAAGAGGAGAAGTTTAACACTTGCACCACACCTCCAGCAACTCATAGACCTACTAAAACAGCACTGGCAAAAAAATACACATAAATACACAAAATCATACTCGGAGGCTCTAAATAAAAACCTGCAAAAGCATCAGAGACCTCCAAAGCAGACACCCAAACAACCTGCACCTCCCATCACAAACCAGACAACACATAAAGCACAAAATCAGTGTGCCACACAATCAAAGCCCTTAAGGTGAAATAACATACCTAACACACTAGTAATAGGTGACTCCATAGTCAGGCATACTGACATCCCAGTCACTAGGCTGGACAAGCAGAAGGTTACTGTTAGTTGCCTGTCAGGAGCCGGAATCTGTCACATAACACAAGCACTCAGGTCACTCCAGAACAAGTACAAATATGACTCTGTCATTATTCATGGTGTGAATGACCTGAGACGTACCTCCCTGGACTACATGAAAAGAGACATGGAAGAGCTCTCTGATCATGTAGTCCAAGCTGGTATGACCCTGACCCTGAATAGCATCCTGCCCTCACCAAGAATGGTACTTCAGTATAAAGAAAAAATGATCAATTTCAACAATTGGCTAAGCTTCTGGTTTCATTCAAAGGGGATACAATGTCTGTCAGCCTGGGATGACATGCTCGACAAGCCACATTGCTTCGCAAGAGATGGCTTGCACCTATCACCCCTAGGCTTTCGAATACTGGCCAAGGCTCTTGCTGCCCCCATAGTGCCTTTTTCAGGCAAGGCTCAAAAGTCAAACCCACCTCTGTAAACAGCACAATTAACAAAAAACTGAGGGTTATGCTACTCAATGCCAGGAATTAAAATCTCAAAATGCACGCGCTCAAAGCACTCCTCAGTATGGCGAACGTCGACATCTGTGCAGTAACTGAAACCTGGTTCAAGGCTCCAGAGAGCACCCCAGCACTACCGGGCTACAACTCATACCTCACGTTTCGGCCACAGAACATGGACCGAAACACAAAAGGAGGGGGTGTATCCATATTCATCAAAGATACATACACCTCCAGGTTAGTGGCGCAACATGATACCTCTGAGATCATCCATGTGCAACTAACATCGAGCAAATCTGCAATGCAAATTGTGGCCTGCGACAGATCACTCTCCATGAACCAGGACAACCACTCCACCTTTCTGGAGACACTGGAAAACATGAAGGCCCTACCGAACACCCTGATATTGGGCAATTTCAATTACCCTACCATTAACTGGGAAAACCACTCGAGTACAAACTCCCAGGCCCAGCGCTTCCTGGAATTCATCAACTCAAATTCCTTGGATCAGCTGGTAAACTCCCCTACCAGAGGTGAAAGCATATTGGACCTAGTCATCACCAACATGGGTGACAGGTGTTCCACACCGGAGGTCAACCCATCACTTAGATCAGACCATAAACTAATCACTCTGGATGTCCACACCCCACCACCACCCCCAACTAAGGAAATCACAGTAAAAAACTTTTCTAAAGCAAACTTCACCTTACTAAAGACAGAGGTGGTAAGTTTCACAGCCCCCATGCTAAAGGATAATGGTGTCAAAGATGCAGAAAACTTAACAAATGCACTCCATGAGCACCTACAAGGATGCATGGAACATGCAATCCCTAGCAAAACCAAGACTCACTCCTCTAAGAGAAGAAAGCCAGTTTGGTGGACCCCTGCCATAAAAAGGCTATACCATAGAAGGAGGAAACTAATTCAGAAAAAAAGCAAATGCCAAGAAGGAAAGACAACCCTGCTCAGTATCAGTAAGAAACTAAGGTCCTTCATAAAATCATCCAAGGCTAGCTTTGAAAGGAAAATAGCCAAGGTTTGAAAAGATAACCACAAAGCCTTCTTTAGCTATGTTAAGAATCTAAGTGGCAACTCACAGATATGCACTGAACTAGTGCAAAATAGCACAAAATATACTGAACCTACTGATATTGCCAACATCCTGGCAGATAGATTCAGTGCAAACTTCACCCCCCTCTCACCCCCAAAAGGGCCCACAACAATACCGGAATAGTGTAGTGTCCTAGGAATCACAGACTCACAGGTGAAAACAGCCCTTTCAAAATCCAACAAATCAGCATCAAAGGACCAGATAGTGTCCCAGGCTGCATCTTGCACGAACTACAGAATTAACTAACCCCCCCACCTAAACACGCTGTTCAGCCTTAGCCTCTCCACAGGCTACGTGCCCATAGAATGCCGCACAGCAATGGTTATTCCTCCCCACATAGGAGGGGCTACAACTGACCCTGATAACTATCGCCCCATAAGCCTGACTAGACTGGTCTGCAAGGCTATGGAGCGCATCATCATGGAACTCATTAACAAAGACATTGGGAACATCCAAACACTTGACCTGACCCAGTTCGGCTTTGTTAAGGATAGATCATGCCTACTAAACCTGGTTGACTTCTTCAAGACAGTCACTAAGGCCATAGATGAGGGAAAGGTGGTTCACACAGCCTACTTTGACCTCGCCAAGGCTTTCAACACCATCCCCACTCGGGTATTACAGAAAAACTCACCAGCCTGAACATAAGTCCCTACATCACGAGATGAGTTGCCAACTGCCTTACAGACAGAACTCACACGGTAAGAATAGTGGGCTCCAGGTCCGACTCTAAACTAGTCACAAGTGGTGTCTCGTAAGGCTCTGTCTGTCCTGGGACACCTGCTGTTCAGCATATACTTCTCAGAAGTACAGGCAAACACAGGAGGACTATGGCTAGCATAGTTTGCCGATGACTGCAAACTGGGGAGCCATAATGACTCTCCAGCTGACATGGACATCCTCCAAAAGAGCCTTACTGAGACGGACACCTGGTGTCAAAGTCATGGCCTCAAGCTAAATGCCAAAAAATGCACAGTCATCCCGTTTTGGAAAAACAAAACACCCACGAATTACCACATAGGTGGCAGCCCCCTTAATACAGAAGAGGTAATAAGAGATCTGGGGACCCAGGTAGATAGTAATCTCTCCTTTGACAATCATATTGCCAAAGTAGTTAGGAAATCCTTCTATGTGGCCCATCTAATTACTAAAGGGTTTGCATCTAGAAATAAAGAGGTTATAGTGCCCCTCTACTCTTCACTCATCAGACCCATCATAGAGTTCAATGCCCCATTTGGGATGTACCTCACAAGACACTTCCAACAGCTGGAAAGGCCACAAAAGAACCTCACCAAGAGAATTACTGGCCTCAAACATATGTCCTATGCAGCCCGACTGAAAAACATCTGGCTGTACTCAGTGGCATATCACTTACTCAGAGGTGATCTCTGCCTGACTTACAAAGCCATGTCCAACTCAGAATTGATGGACATGCTCCACCTAAAAACTTCCAAGTCACTGCGAGCCACATGCTTTAGTGAGCTAAATCTCACCACAACAATAAATAGAACATGCTGGAGGGATAGATCCCTGTCACAGAGACTCCCCATGCTTTGGAACAAAATTCCAAACTCCATTAGGCAGAGCCCCTAACTAACACTCTTCAAGAGAAACCTTGACAAGTGGATGGGTAATAGAAAATACACCCCTGGGATCACTTCATTGGCTCTGCTTGACAGAGGATCAGTTAATTAATCAATGGGGCGGTGAAAGCCGACACACTCTGGCTAGGCTTATAAATGCCCTCGGGCAGATAGCCTAGTACCTACCTATGAATCTATGAACATATATATATATATATATATATATATATATATATATATATATATATATATATATATATATATATATATATATATATACATATATACATATATATATATATATATATATATATATATATATATATATATAATTTTGTTTAACCTTATAATTTAGTCTACTGATAAGCAATGACTTACTCATACTCTCATCCATTAAATCAAGTAGGGAATAAAAACAGAAAAAATGTCAAAGTTCATTATTAGCTCTACAGTTGTCTTAGATGCAAAAGTTTTATTTATTTATTTACATTTGTTTACTAGGATGGTCCAGCTGGGCCAGAAGTGCCCATTTTCAGTGGAGTCCCGGGGAAAAAAAGCTCCACATATAATACATTTCACATTTATACCTATGCATACTTATCTAAATGTATCAATGTAATGTACGCTTGTTAGAATTAGAAATAAATAATAATATACACACTTACGTGTGTGTAGAATTTTGTATAAGGGGGCCCACACACCTTCTTTGTACCGGGGCCCGGATTTTCTCTCAGCGGCCTTGGGTGCAGATAACAGAACTGGCATCAGGAGAGCTTGCAAATTATGTTCTGTTAAAAATATTTGAGCAGGATGATCCAGGTGACAGTTCTGCTGTATCATGGGATGACAAGGCTGATAACCTCTTTTGGAAGTGCAGAGGATGTCGAAAAGGATCCAGGTGAGGTGGCAGCAGAGAATGCAACAGTAAAAACTTACTTAGTAGTGACAGAAAGTAAAACAGGAAAGCAGAAACAAACTGTGAAGGGGTCTGGTTTTGTGGCAACAGATAATGGAGTAAGTAAAACACAAGCAGCAGTGTCAGCAAGCAAGAAAGGGGAGCAGCAACAAACTCTAAGGTTTTGAAAGAATAGACCATCTGTGGGAATAAGAACAAAAAAATGACACTAATACAAATATTATGTATGAGACACTTTGGTAATTGTTCTGGGTTTCAGGCATCAATAAATTAAATCTTTCATACATATTGGGGCAGAGTCTTTTTGTGACTTAACATTTGAAGCTAAGGACTGATGATAACATTTCTGGAACAGCTGAACAAAAAATATATTTTTCCATTGAACAATTATTTGTTTTCAGGTAGTGATTTAAATGTTAAAAAAGGTACTTCACGGTTTAGAAATAATCAGTTGGAAGAAGACAATGTTAACAAATGCATACAAGATCTTTAACTGTTGATAATAGTATAATTGTGAAAGTTAGAGATGAAAGAAACTTATGAATGGAGGGTGGAGATTGTAAATTGTTTTGAAATAAGAAAACAACATGGTGAAACACTTGCAACTGTTATTTTTGGGACTGGTTATAGAGGGATGTTAAGATACACTGGCCAGCCTAAATCATGTCTCTTTTGTGGGGACTTATCTCATTTAATTAATGATTGTGACAAGGTACAATGTAACCAGTGTAGAGACAATGGACATACTGCAAGACGGTGTGCACCTGAATGCAGGTTGTGCAAAAAGGGACACTTTTGGATTGATTGTTAAGAGCAAACACTAAATAATATAAAAGTAAGGGGAAGGGAAGAAAGCATACATGAGGAAGGACAATGAGAGCAGGGGGAAGAAGGTGAAAACATTTGTAAGGAAATGATGTAATTGGTGTTTTCTTTCATATAGGGTTCAAGATTTAAATCCAGTGAAAAGAGATGTGTTGTATATGAGTGAAGATGAAGGGGGGCTGGGGTTACTAAATCCAGTTTTTATTGCTCTTCTTTAAACTTGTACAGAATATTAAAGTGGGGGTAAATGAGGGCAATGAGACGTTAATTGTGAGAGTGTTTAAAATATTAGTATAACAAGTTTTGGGAGATGAGAACTATCAAGAAAAAATACCAACATGGAAAATAAAAATGAATGATATTGACAAAGAAAGAAGGATGTGGTATAATAATATGATGAAACAATGCTATTATGTAAATCCATTAGAAACTTTACGAGAAGAAATAGTTAAAGCCATTAAGGTAAGGAAAAGCTGGTGTACCAATATACTAGAGTGTCAGGATTTCCTATGGAGACTGGTAATAAACAAGTTACCAGTAAAGGGGAATATGCCATATAAAATGAAGCATGGAAGAGTGTGTTCATTTTGTTGGAGGAAGAGGCAAAGCATATTTTTTGAAAAGCAAGAGTGGTGAAACTCTGGAAAACATGTGAAGAAAAATGTTTTGAGAATATCAATGATGTAAACAATATAGATATGAATATGATGATGTATGAATATTATAAGAAGAAGGAATATGTGAGAAGGATAGATAGTAATTTATTTTATGTAGTATGGGTTAGTTGGAGTGAAAGACTGATGAAATTTTGCGTAATGGGAAACTCATTTTGTCAAATATATTGCAAAAGAATTAGATTACGGCTGTGGAAGAAGTGGGGGCTAATTATGGAAGAATAACAACAAGGATGTCATTACAAAAAATAATAAATATTAAAAAAATAGAAATGTGTTTATATGTGTCTGTAAATATGAATATTTTGTAGATATGTAAATAATGTTTTATGTTGTATTAAATAACGGGTCCCTTCTGTTTTTGATAGGTGATGTGGAATCTTTTGCTTCCATCTAAGTTTCCACCAAATCAAGCAGATGAGACCTCAGTTTAACATCTCATTAAAAGGGCAACACCCTCAGGATTGTATCACACCCTATACTGCATTGCAATGTCAGTAATCCAATCACTTGGAGTGGGAACAGAGCCCATAGTCTTCTGGTCTTCTAACAACAAAGTTAAGTTTGCTACCTGTTGCACCACTGACAGTTGCATCAAGCTGAACCTTCTGAATGCATAGAGTGACATTGTTCTTTTTCTTTGGTTTGGGTCAATGGACATTTTGCAACACTGTAAACTCTGGATGTTTCTGGGTTTTGGCTGACTTGACAATCCCGGACACTGTATAATTATGATTGACCATTAGGTTGTGGGCAACTATCTGTAAAGTTGCCACATAACACATTATTTAACCACTTCACCTACATCTCTCAATTTGGTTTCATTGAGACAACAATACTAGTCATAGGTAGCTTTGTATTATTTGCTGACCGCTATTGTTAAATGCTTAATTCAACCTCAGTCCACAAACCAAAGTCATACGTTTTCTGTAATGTGGCAAACTAAAGATTCAGCTGGACTGAAGAGATGTTTATGAATGCCCCTACAACAGTTTATTTATTTATTTGTATTGGATAGAGCACTGATCTCTATGGACCTTTTTCAGGCTCAGCCCAGGAGCAGTGCCTGGTTAAGTGACTTTATCAGAGTCACACAGGCAATGGAAGCTGTGGGAATCAAACTTTGCACCACTGGACCACAGGGAAAAAACTCGTTAACAGCTCCTTAATCCTCTAAGCAACTGCCAGACGTTCTGTGCTAGCTTAATGACACAAAACTAATGCCTATACTCCCAGTCACAACACAAACTTTCTCTCACATTTAATTTCTCCATGTGATTACGGTTTCAGATGTTCTGGTAGCAATGGGCCTCAATCCTATTCCTAAATCATTGTTTAGTTAAATTCATTAGATTATTATTGCTTCAGTGTTTAATTTGTTTGTTTGTGTCTTTTGGCTTTTCCCGGTTAGGGGTTGCTACAGCGGAACTCCGGTCCGCTAATGATTAGCAGTAGAGTTTTACGTGCTGGCTTGCTGTGCCTAATGCACAACCTTCAATGAAGGAATGCCCGTTCACGCATGTTGGCACACAGAAGACGCTCTGACTGAGAATCGAACGGGCAACGTCTAACTGTGAGGCGACAACGCTACCGCAGCACCACCGCAGTGTTCTGCTTCAGTGTTTAATATTTGTCTGAAATACTGCCCCAAACTCCTGCAACAAAGCAAGAATTGCTTCCTTCTGTAATTCATATGGTGTTACCAGTAATGTCAGCCTGTTTAAGCATGCCTGAAAGTTATTTTTATTAGCCTAAATGCTCCAAGGACAGCTGGAACTATGTGACCTTCTCAAGTGTGTCACTGCTCTGATTTCTGATTGCATGGCCTAATATTTTATAACTTGCTCTTGTCAGTGTAGAAGACAATGTAGTCACTTGGCCTGTCTAGCTTGGTTATTAATATTTGTTCTTTCTTTTGTCAATTTCATTAATTAATGTTTGTCCTTTCTTCCATCCACACAGTACCAGGCTTCCTCACTTTTATTTTAACAGCTGACATTGGACTATGGTACATATGATAATATGATATAATTTTCATAATTATTTGTATAATTTCTTTTAAGACATTATGATATTTACAGTTTCCAGTGTATCAGACCAGGGATGTGGTCAGTGAATTATTTTTTGGGCTCACAAACTTGCTGCACCCCCCCCCAACTTAATGTGTGTAACATGTTCAACTGTTCAGTCAAAAATATTAGAAATATTTAGATTTGCAATTCTCTCTGTAAGTAAGGTGTATGCATGTTGCTACAGTCATTAATTTAGATTGTTATAATATGGCCTGATACAGCCCCAACATACCCCTCAGCCTCTTAGTGCAAGAAATCTGGACAAAGCCTGACAAATGGGGGGACAAAGGCCACAAATAAGGACAGATTTTAAATACTGCTCTTATAAATTTAGAAAGTTAAAGAAGTAGCAGGGTTTGTGCTACCATACTTTTCCTGAGGTATTTGAAGTCTGAAACTCAAATGTATGTCATTATTTGGTGACTTTTCAGTACTCATTATTCCAGTGATTTGCCAGAAAAGCAAAAATGAGGAACAGACCAAAATATGAGGCAAAATCTGGACAGTTGAGCGTATGTGCCCCAATGTTTGTACTGGTGTTCAAAAAATGTACCCTGCACTGCAGAGTACAAAGAGTAAGCCTGGCAACACCTTTCCATTAGACTTTCCAGATTATTGCGTCTTTCAACTAGGGTTGCCACCTTTTCAGATGGCCAAAGTGGGACAGTTGTGGTACAAACATCAGATTTTGTAGGGCAAAAGATTCCCATCGCCAGTACAAAGGACAGAAATTCACTTTTTTTGCCTAAATAAAAGCTTATTCTTGTAACATTCTAGTTGCTTATTCTGCTTCTTATAATATTTAGGTGTTTCAGATACAGAATAACTGTGTTATGCAAGTATTACGTAAAATATAGGAAATATTTTTGTCCTAAAATCTCAGGATATTTGCCATTTTTTCAATTTTTATGCAGGACACAACATCCCAAAGAGGGACTGTCCCTCGCAAAGTGCGACAGGTGGGTGGTAACCTTACTTTCGACGTCAAAGTACTATCTAGTAAACTTCTTTCGATTGACTCATTCCAAGCAACATTTGAAATATAACTACTGTTTATCACTTTGTGTACTTAAATTTTGGCATCCAAATACCCACTATGGTATTCAGAGCCAAGTAATTACACTGTCGCCTTATCAAACTTTCACAGATTTAATTTAAATATAAAATTCGCTATTATTTTATTTATTTACACACACACACACACACACACACACACACATTATTACGGTGGGTGGGTGTACTCCATCCTTTTCTTGGGTTGACTTGACATTAAAGAACTGGACGCAGCAAAATACATCGCTATTATGAATGATATGTAACATTTCCAGATGCGTAGCTTTTTGGTTTCTACGTACCTGAAACTAGTAAGGCGGGTGGGCAGTGCCCTTCGCATAGGGCGTGACTAGTGCTGGGACTGTGGGCGGGGCCCTTAGATAGGGGATTGACTGCTGCTTGGACGGGAGCTGTCCCGGTGACAAGAGAGAAAGTGCTTTAGAATAGCTTGATCCCAGGGGTCTACGTCCTACCCTAGTGCTAGCATACATGCAGTTATAGGTTCGAGCCTTCTTCCCGCTGCACATGTAGCTTCTCGAGTTCCACTAGTCGATTCCTTTAGCATTTGATACTTGGCTTAGGTGTAACGGTTCTGTGCCCGCAAGATGGGTTCAGCGCTTCTTTTACCCCTGAGTGAGAGATTTAACTTCCCTGTTGCACAGGTAAGTGTCATCTTGATCTTAATTTGGGGATGTGTATTTTAATTCAAGTGATATAGCGTTTGTATTACACCGTCTGAAACGTACCAGCTGTGTCCTTACACAGTTTCTATTACTATAGTTTATGGGTTTATGCAAGCGCTGAGATGAGGGCGTGGGGGCGAGTTTCCCAACTTGTTCGTGCACCTTCATTATGAAAGGGGAAATTCAATGTTGAGTTGCAGCCACTTTTACATCTTTTAATATATTTCCATAGTGTTTTACACCGGCTGGAGCAGAAGCTTGAGTACCTTGTACCAGAACAGTTAGCAGTTTAGCCAGCGTAGAAGTAAAGAAGCAAAACAGGCATCCTTATGTATTGCAATGGTAGGCAACTTTGAAGTTGTCAGCTGTCCGAGCGTGATCCGTACTGCAGAAATTAGATGATTGGAATTAATATATCTAATTCAGTTCAGGGCGTTGAACGGAAATACATCAGCGGGACCCAAGCCTATACATGACGCTAAAACCAGAATGGATTATTATTGTATTTATTTATTTGCAGTTTGTTTTGGATTAGAGAATTAAGACTCATGGGACTGAGGTGAATCTGACACTAGTGCAAGAACCACCACCAATCTGAAGTTTGTCATGTGTGCAAACGAGTTCTGCCTCTTGGTTGCTTTTTGCGTGGCACTCAGCAATGCTGATGTTTGAGCTGTTTGTGAGTTCAGAGGTTCTAAATTCGAAAATTGTTTGACCGGCTTCCTTCATAATACATGTCACACCCTTTTACTTAGCATACCTAACCTCAGTCCTTCTAGGGAATTTGTTGCATGTGGTGAAACAGGTTTATCTTTACAGACTGGTGATGTGACTGCTGCAGAGATTAAGCCGTCATTGCTGAGATGGAGAGGTGTGGACCTAAAATTACGTACATAAATAAGGGCTTTCCCCTGAATGACTGGGGACACTTGTGGCTTGTGGGAGGAGTAGGAGGAAGCTTTATGACCCTTGGAGATACAGTCTTCTGTTTACTGTTACTAAAAAAAAAAACAAACAAAAAAAAAACGAGACATTCTTGGTGCACTGTGTATGACTCTGACACTTAGCAGACTAACTGAAATGCATAATGAAATATTTGCTGTAATAAAGTGCAAATAAGTAAATATATTCAATGAGTGAAAGTGAAATTACATAGTATGTTACAGTGTGAAGTCAGAGAATAAAGCAAATCTAGACAATCAAGTTAGTTCAGAAAGTTAGCACATACAGATTAGGCTGTGTAGGGTATGGCTGACATCACACATTTTTCAACCCCATATCCACATGGCCATCTAGCCTCTTTACTCCATACCTCTCATCTGTCCCTTTTTTCAAGTACATCCCCTATTTTTGACTCAAATTTTAACTTTGTCCCACTTAATCTCTCCTAAAACATGTGACTTTTGGAGAAAAGGTGGTGAATTACACTTAAATAATGACAATAATTAGAGTTATAGATTGTGTTTACTTCAGAAAATGTATATTAGTTCACATTCTCTTATCCTGTCAATATCTCAAGTTAATAGAACTAATATTTTAAAAGTGTCCCAGATTGTCCCTGATTCTTTCTGGATTTGTCCCTGATTCTGTTGAGATTTGTTTATGATTTGTTGAGAGGTATGCCCTCACGGGTATTCTTCCTTTCCTATTCAGTGCAGCATTGTGTATCGTATCAGAGGTGTGTGTGTGTTTGTGTTTCTCCTTGTCTTTGTCTGTGCATGCACGTGTCTGAGTGTGTGCAGATGTATGTGACTGCATTTGTGTGTATATATGTGTGTGTTTGTACTTCTGTGCACAAACACCATGCACATGTGCGTGTGAGGAATTTGAGAGGTGTTATTCTGTCACTAATGGGAAGGGGGAGGACCTAATCAGTAGCTGTAACATCTTTCCAGAGAACTGAGAGGAAGCAATTGATTGCTAGCTGGTCATGATATATGGTCACTTAGGATTTTTCAGCGTACTTACTGTCCTCACCTGTTGTGAGTTTGGGCTGTAGAATATGATGAGTGCTGTGCTAGTCTTTATGGTTGCTATCTTTCTCTAATTCCATTTACATATCTGAGCTGCCTGTTTCTGTGCAATGCTTTCCCAAGGTTCCTTCATTCTAGAAATCTCTTCTCTTAACTTCTGTTACGAGTCATTCCCAGTGTGATAGTTTCCTCCCATCCCTCCTCCATGGGGTGTTTGAGGCAGTGTGAGATGTTTACATTCACCTCACTCTATCAATTTGAGGCTTAGTGTTTGCTGTAACTTCTCTCCATACCACTAGCCCACCACTGTCACAAGGACTCTTCCTTTGCGGTAGCTAGATTTAGGCTGTAGAATGGCCTGCCAAATGATTTCAGAGAAGTCACAAGCAAGCAGTCATTTCTTTCACAATTAAAATCTGACTTTCAGTTATACTTGAAGTATGACTGTTTGTGTCTTTCGGCTTTTCCCAGTTAGGGGTCGCCTCAGTGGAACTCCGGTCCGCTAATGATTGGCAGTTGATTTTTACGTACCAGCGGCGGTTTGTCAAGTCTAACGCACAACCTTCAATGAAGGTACGCCCATTCACGCATGTCTCCACGCAGAAGACGCTCTAGCTGAGAATCAAACCAGAAAGCGTCTTACTGTGAGGTGACAACGCTACCGCAGCACCACCACCGTGGGATAGTTACTTAATTTGCAAGTCTGTTTTTCTTTCATTTACCTTTTCTCTTTCTCTGTCTGTATTTTCTTTAAACATAACATGACCACATGTACTGTTCTGCTTACTGTATTAATATTACAATGTGTAAATCCAACCATCTAAACCTCCTATTTCTCATTTTTGCACATGGGTCGGGGTGTCACATCAACAGTGCCAATCATCTAGAACCAAAACGTATTTTAGTGACATTTATTGTTTCAGTGTGTTGTATTTTTGAACTTAATCGTTATGACAGTATATTAGTTCATGAGTTGTATGGTTTTGTAAGTGGAACCTTTTCCCATCAAGATCTGTGCTGAAAATGGATTCATTTCGGCTAGAATTTTTTCTCTGAAACAATGGGTAGGTAGATAGACCAACAGACAGGCAGACAGATGTACAGATAATGTTCAGACAAAGCTTACTGGCATCATAGTCAGGGCTCCATCATTTTAAGCTACAGTGATCAACTAAATGTAGCACTCCTGTGCTATGGAAAGGACTTCTTGGAATATAAAAAAAAAAAATCAAAGATGATCTCTGGTGCTTGGGTCCCTAGGCATGTGGGTCACTGCTACATAGTAAGTAGTTATATAACTGAAAAGCAGCACAGAATGTTTGAGAGGGGAGTGCAGAATAACCAGTGTCCTTTGCTTCTTAGAATGTTTGTCTACTTAAACTGAAGTTAACTTTTCTGGTCACTGTCTCTTCATGTTTTAGAATTCCAGTGATTCTCTGTCAGGGTTTTCTGTAAAATGAGTCTGTCCTTTGATAGTCACATTGCCACAGTAGTCAGGAAGTCCTTCTACGTGGCACACCAAATCATAAAAAGGTTCTCATCCAGGAAAAAAAGAGGTAATTGTTCCCCTCTACTCGACATTCATTAGACCCATTATAGAGTACAACACCCTTTTTGGAATGTAACTCACAAGAAATCTGCAGCAGCTGGAAAGGCCACAGAAGTAGCTCACAAAGAGGATTACTGGCCTCAAACAGATAGATTCTAGAAGTTTGTTAACCAAACCATTCATCCTGCTTCTGTGCCCCTTACTGTCTCATCCCTTTAACATCAACACAGAAACAGTCCAAGCAGCGTAACACGGAAACAGTACCACAAGGAAAATCCAAAAACACTGCAAGTACAGAGTCACCAGGAGTCGTACATGTAAAAAACGTTATTAAATACAATCAGTAAAACACCTCCGGTTAAGCGCTTTCATCCATATAACACTGGACTTCATCAGAACAACAATATAACTCATTTAATTCCTTAAATACTACTTTTGACGCCAACTTTACGTGAACAATATTACCATTTCATTTAAAGATATACCCAATTCATTAAAAACGAATATGCAACAAAATATATTCTATCTTCCCTAGTTCATAAATACCATCAATGTAATCACTGTGTATAAAAACATGTTTTAAAATGTTAATAAGTTATGTGAAAGATAAAATAATAAATATATATACATACATACTGAATAATGTCTCAAAAGTTTTAAAACATGCAGCTCAATAAATAGTTACTTTAGCTCACTTTTCCCTGTGAACAATTGTCACTAACAAAGATTGTATTTGTTACCAAAACAATAAGCCCTAAGTTGTAAAGTGGGCTTAATGGTAATGTAATCATTCAAACCGGGCTCATTTGATGTGTCCGTTAATAGCTGCCATTTCATTTCTCTCTGCCCAAAAATTGCCTTAAAATTCCCTTCTCTGGTTCCTATAGTAACTTGTTCTACTATGGAAAATTTAAATGTATGCACATCAAAGTGTCTGTCTATATGTCTGTATAAGGCATTACTTTTATCTTTACGCCTTATACAGTAAAGATGGTCATAAATTCTTTTTTTAAACATTCTCTCTGTTTTCCCTATGTAGAAGCATGAACATACCATACACTTAGCTAAATAAATTATATTTTTAGAGTTGCAGTTCCCATATTAAAATGTAATCTTAGATTTATTAACATTGTCTAATGTAACTCCTTCTACCTCCCAAATAGAATTACATTGACTGCAACTTCCACACTTTTTAGTGTAATTATTCCGCTTTTTTGTGCTCCTACATGTGTTACCTCTTTCAAACATAGACTTCAAATTACACCCCGTCTTGTAAACGAATATGGGATGGTCTCCTACAATATCACTGACACCTTTATCAGCCTTAAAGACATTCTAATTTTTATTAAGAATTTTTTAAATATTTCTAGCTTGGGAATTATACTCCAATATACAAGCTATTTTAAAATCTACCTCACTATTGGAGTAACCATCCTTGTTATTCTTAAAATCAATTCCCAAAACAGGTGGATATTTCTGTCCCCATTCACTTATTACTTAATCGCTAATCTCCTTCAACATGTCTTTAGGATAACCCCTGGAAATAAAAAGGGATGTAATGAAATCTATCTCTTCTAACATTTTATGATAACTAGTTGTCATCCTTACCGCTCTTATACACTGTCCTTTAAATATATTTCTCAACATTTTCCTGGGTGATTACTAGTAAATTCCAAATAACTGCTGGAAAATGTGTTCTTCCTATAGATACGTGAGGAAAAAACTTTCGAGGTACCAGAAATGTAGGTATCTAAGTATGCTATACCTTCAATATTCATAGAATGAGTGGATTTCAAAAAACTACTGGTATTGTTCAAATAAGCCACAAACTCATCAATTTTGTCACTTGGACCATCCCACAAAATAAAAATATTGTCCAAAAATTTATTATAATGCTTAATGTATTGGAAATATTGACACTGAAAGAAGAAAGAAGATTCCCAAACTAACATAACCAGATTAGCGTAAATGGGGGCACAAGTGGCCCCCATAGCCACCCCCTGGTTTGTCGATAATGTTCTCCTTCAAAAAAATGTAATTGTGATCAAGTACTATAGACATTAATTCTAAGGTCAAACTAGTCTGAGCCCATTTCATATCTGAATGCTGCCAAATACTATTACAAAATGCTTCCAATCCAAGTGTTTTTGGGATACACGAGAACAAATCAATTACATCAATAGTAATGTATATTAATCCTTCTTTCCATAAATCAGGAGTCAATTTACTTAAAAAGACCCAAGAGTCTTTTATTAAATGTGGGATTTTGTATACATGTGTTTTAACCACAGGTCAATGGTTTTACCCAAAGGAAAAGTCTTAGAGCGACTACCCGAAACAGTTGGACGGAATGGTAGGTCCACTATCCTTTTGTGAACTTTTGGAATTCCTACAATTGTAGCTATTACTGGATACTCCACTATTAAAAAATTATATAGGTCACTGGATATTCTATTGTCTAATAGATACTCCTCGAGATACATGTCAATTCGTCTGTATCCTATGTTAATTTCGTTTACAGACACTGTCTCGTAATTACCAGAATTATGTAAAATTTTGAACATTTTATTAATATAATCCATATTATCACAAAGCACAACACCCCCTGCCATATCCGACTTCATAATTCAAACGTTAGAATCAGTTCAAACTTGTTCTAAAGATTTAATTTCTTCCTCGGATAAATTATGGACACATTTTCTGTATCTCAGTCTATTTTGTAACTTATAAAATATCCTTCATTATCAAATTCTCATATAAGGCTACGTTAGGATGACTGGGTGGAATGTAAGTGCTTTTTTTTCTTCAAACCTTCATTACAACTAACTATGGTTTTATTCTGAAATGTAAGAGCCAAATTAATTTTCCTCAAAAACAATTTGATCTCTGTTAAACAGTCTACGACCCAAAATTTTCCATTAGGTATATATTTAATTCCTTTAGAAAACAATTTAAAATGATTGCTATTTAAAACCATACTAGTATAGTTGTAAATGTTAAAGTTGTCCAAACTAAACACAAATCCATCAGAGGTCTTAATAATAGATTCTTTCAAATGACTAGTATGGGCTAATATCTCATGCCCTCTTTCCAATTGTGGCCTGTGTTCTGTTTCTTTTCCCAAGATTGACTGTACCATTTCCATCTCCTGTCTTTCTGACATCCCATTTTGGGTTCCCAATGTTCCCGGTCCCTGTGAAAATGTGAATTCCTGTAGTTGATTTGTCCTCCATTGTGATACCTGTTACCATTATCTCTGTCATCCTCTTTCCCCTCATCCTTATACCCCATCTTTTCTTCTTCCCTCCATGGATAAACTGTATTACTTTTATAATGTTCCAAATCCCTCTTAAGCTTTTTATATTTTTTAGAATAAATGTCCTCTGCTTTCTTATCAGCCATAGTATACTGTTTACATTACAATTTTTTCCATTGAGTCAATAATAAATCACTAACAATTCTATTGTTTAAAATCTCAACTTTGTTCATTAAAATACACAGCTTCTCATCATTTTTCTTTATCAGAAGCTTCATAAAATCAAAACCAAACTGATTAAATAGGCTGTTAAATTCATTGCAATTAATATCGTTCAACGTTACTCCCATGGGCACTTTAAAAAATCTTAGCCCCATAGGAACAACTTTACACGTCAAACATTTATTTAAATATGCATTATCTGTTTGCACAACTTTAATGGCACTAAGTTTTTTGCCAAATGCATGTATTAAGTCTTTTAGAGTTCCATTCGTTGGTACCTCACTGTTCACTTTATTATTCGTGTGTCCATTAACGCTATTGACGTTAAAATTATATCCTTCATAGTTCTTTAAAAAAGTGTCTAAATTGTTCAAGTTCTGTTTAGTTGCCACATTATCATTTTGATTACAGCTAACGCTGGCTTTAAAGCTAGAATTATGTTTGACAGTACCTGTGTTTGAAGAATTAACCATATTTACTTTGTTGGTTATGGCTGAATAAGTTCTCCCAGCCATGTTTCATTTCGGTTTGGTGCCCACACAATGATATTCATCATCCAGGTAGTTCAAAGAAAAATCAAATGTGAAATCTTTATCCATATTGCTGGCTGCTGAAGCCCCTAGCAAATCGTCAGTTCCTTGGGCTGTAGGTGAACTGTTACCTACAACCTGACCGTAAGGTAGGTCAAACTCCAATATACTTCCTGCTGAATAGTTGCATGGTGATGGAATAGGTATATCACGCTGTCCAATATTGGTAACAACTTCACGAGATGAGCAAATTCCCCCTTCAATGTAGAAACCTCCAAATAAAGTTTCTGCAATTCTTCACGTTGTATGGGGGAATTGTGAATGGATGCTTCCCTTGTAGACTCCATAACATCAACACAGAAACAGTCCAAGCAGTGTAACACAGCAATAGTACCACAAGAAAAATCCAAAAACACTGCAGGTACAGAGTCACCAGGAGTCGTACGTGTAAAAGACTTTATTAAATACAATCTAAGCAGTAAAACACCTCTGGTTAAGCACTTTCATCCATATAACACTGGACTTCATCAGAACAACAATATAACTCATTTAATTCCTTAAATACTAGTTTTGGTGCCAACTTTACTTGAACAATATTACTATTTCATTTAAAGATATACCCAATTCATTAAAAACAAATACGCAACAAAATATATTATATCTTCCCTAGTTCATAAATTCCATCAATGTAATCAGTGTGTATAAAAAACATGTTTTAAAATGTTAATAAGTTATGTAAAAGATAAAATAATAAATATATATACATACCGAACAATGTCTCAAAAGTTTTAAAACATGCAGCTCAATAAATAGTTACTTTAGCTCACTTTTCCCTGTGAACAATTGTCACTATTAGAGATTGTATTTGTTACCAAAACACTAAGCCCTAAGTTGTAAAGTGGGCTTAATGGTAATGTAATCATTCAAACCGGGCTCATTTGATGTGTCCGTTAATAGCTGCCATTTCATTTCTCTCTGCCCAAGAATTGCCTTAAAATTCCCTCCTATGGTTCCTATAGTAACTTGTTCTACTATGGAAAATTTAAATGTATGCACATCACCGTGTCTGTCTATATGTCTGTATAAGGCGTTACTTTTATCTTTATGCCTTATACAGTAAAGATGGTCATAAATTCTTTTTTTTAAACATTCTCTCTGTTTTCCCTATGTAGAAGCATGAACATACCATACACTTAGCTAAATAAATGATATTTTTAGAGTTGCAGTTCCCATATTGAAATGTAATCTTAGATTTATTAACATTGTCTAATGTAACTCCTTCTACCTTCCAAATAGAATTTACACATAATTCTAGCTTTAAAGCCAAAGTTAGCTGTTATCAAAATGATAATGTAGCAACTAAACAGAACTTGAACAATTTAGACACTTTTTTAAAGAACTATGAAGGATATAATTTTAATGTCAATAGCGTTAATGGACATACGAATAATAAAGTGAACAGTGAGGTACCAACGAATGGAACAAAAGACTTAATACATGCATTTGGCAAAAAACTTAGTGCCATTAAAGTTGTGCAAACAGATAATACATATTTAAATAAATGTTTGACGTGTAAAGTTGTTCCTATGGGGCTAAGATTTTTTAAAGTGCCCATGGGAGTAATGTTGAACGATATTAATTGCAATGAATTTAACACCCTATTTAATCAGTTTAGTTTTGATTTTATGAAGCTTCTGATAAAGAAAAATGATGAGAAGCTGTGTATTTTAATGAACAAAGTTGAGATTTTAAACAATAGAATTGTTAGTGATTTATTATTGACTCAATGGAAAAAATTGTATTGTAAACAGTATACTATGGCTGATAAGAAAGCAGACAACATTTATTCTAAAAAATGTAAAAAGCTTAGGAGGGATTTGGAACATTATAAAAGTAATACAGTTTATCCATGGAGGGAAGAAGAAAAGATGGGGTATAAAGATGAGGGGAAAGAGGGTGACAGAGATAATGGTAACAGGTATCACAATGGAGGACAAATCAACTACAGGAATTCACATTTTCACAGGGACTGAGAACAATGGGGACCCAAAATGGGATGGCAGAAAGACAGGAGATGGAAATGGTACAGTCAATCTTGGGAAACAGAACACAGGCCACAATTGGAAAAGGGGCACGAGGTATTAGCCCATACTGGTCATTTGAAAGAATTTATTATTAAGACCTGTGACAGAATTGTGTTTAGTCTGGACAATTTTAACCTCTACAACTATACTAGTATGGTTTTAAATAACAATCATTTTAAATTGTTTTCTAAAGGTATGAAATATATACCTAATGGAAAATTTTGGGTCGTAGACTGTTTAACAGAGATCAAATTGTTTTTGAGGAAAATTAATTTGGCTCTTACATTTCAGAATAAAACCATAGTTAGTTGTAATGAAGGTTTGAAGAAAAAAAGTACTTACATTCCAGCCAATCATCCTAACATAGCCTTATATGAGAAATTGGTAACAAGGGATATTTATGTTACAAAATGGACTGAGATACCGAAAATTTGTCCATAATTTATCAGAGGAAGAAATTAAATCTTTAGAACAAGTTTGAACTGATTCTAACAATCGAATTATGAAGCCGGATAAGGGAGGGGGTGTTGTGCTTTGTGATAATATGGATTATATTAATAAAATGTTCAAAATTTTACATGATTCTGGTAATTATGAGACAGTGTCTGTAAACAAAATTAACATAGGATACAGGTGAATTGACATGTATCTCGAGGAGTATCTATTAGACAATAGAATATCCAGTGACCTATATAATTTTTTAAGAGTAGATTATCCAGTAATAGCTACAATTGTAGGTATTCCAAAAGTTCACAAAAGTATAGTGGACCCACCATTCCGTCCAACTGTTTTGGGTAGTCGCTCTAAGAATTTTCCTTTTGGTAAAACCATTGACCTGTGGTTAAAACACATATATACAAAAATCCCACATTTAATAAAAGACTCCTGGGTCTTTTTAAGTAAATTGACTCCTGATTTATGGAAAGAAGGATTAATATACATTACCACTGATGTAATTGATTTGTTCTCATTTATCCCAAAAACACTTGGATTGGAAACATTTTGTAATAGTATTAGGCAGTGTTCAGATATGAAATGGGATCCAACTAGTTTGACCTTAGAATTAATGTCTATAGTACTAGATCACAATTAAATTTTTTTTGAAGGAGAACATTATCGACAAACCAGGGGTTGGCTATGGGGGCCACTTGTGCCCCCATTTACGCTAACCTGGTTATGTTAGTTTGGGAATCTTCTTTCCTCTTTCAGTGTCAATATTTCCAATACATTAAGCATTATAATAGATTTTTGGACAATATTTTTATTTTGTGGGATGGTCCAAGTGACAAAATTGATGAGTTTGTGGCTTATTTGAACAATACCAGTAGTTTTTTGAAATTCACCCATTCTTGGAATATTGAAGGTATAGCATATTTAGATACCTACATTTCTAGTACCCCGATCATTTTTTCCTCACGTATCTATAGGAAGAATACATTTTCCAACAGTTATTTGGAATTTACTAGTAATTACCCCAGGAAAATGTTGAGAAATATATTTAAAGGACAGTCTATAAGAGTGGTAAGGATGACATCTAGTTACCATAAAATGTTAGAGGAGATAGATTTCATTACATCCCTTTTTATTTCCAGGGGTTATCCTAAAGACATGTTAAAGGAGATTAGCGATTATGTAATAAGTGAATGGGGACAGAAATATCCACCTGTTTTGGGAACTGATTTTAAGAATAACAAGGATGGTTACTCCAATAGTGAGGTAGATTTTAAAATAGCTTGTATATTGGAGTATAATTCCCAAGCTAGAAATATTTAAAAAATTCTTAATAAAAATTGGAATGTCTTTAAGGCTGATAAAGGTGTCAGTGATATTGTAGGAGACCATCCCATATTCATTTACAAGATGGGGTGTAATTTGAAGTCTATGTTTGAAAGAGGTAACACATGTAGGAGCACAAAAAAGCGGAATAATTACAAAAGTGTGGAAGTTGCAGTCAATGTAATTCTATTTGGGAGGTAGAAGGAGTTACATTAGACAATGTTAATAAATCTAAGATTACATTTCAATATGGGAACTGCAACTCTAAAAATATAATTTATTTAGCTAAGTGTATGGTATGTTCATGCTTCTACATAGGGAAAACAGAGAGAATGTTTTAAAAAATAGTTTATGACCATCTTTACTGTATAAGGCGTAAAGATAAAAGTAACGCCTTATACAGACATATAGACAGACACGGTGATGTGCATACATTTAAATTTTCCATAGTAGAACAAGTTACTATAGGAACCAGAGGAGGGAATTTTAAGGCAATTCTTCGGCAGAGACAAATGAAATGGCAGCTATTAATGCACACATCAAATGAGCCCAGTTTGAATGATTACATTACCATTAAGCCCACTTTACAACTTAGGGCTTAGTGTTTTGGTAACAAATACAATCTTTGATAGTGACAATTGTTCACAGGGAAAAGTGAGCTAAAGTAACTATTTATTGAGCTGCATGTTTTAAAACTTTTGAGACATTGTTCAGTATGTATATATATATTTTTATTTTATCTTTTACATAGCTTATTAACATTTTAAAACATGTTTTTTATACACAGTGATTACATTGATGGTATTTATGAACTAGGGAAGATAGAATATATTTTGTTGCGTATTAGTTTTTAATGAATTGAGTATATCTTTAATTGAAATGGTAATATTGTTCATGTAAAGTTGGCACCAAAAGTGGTATTTAAGGAATTAAATGAGTTATATTGTTGTTCTGATGAAGTCCAGTGTTATATGGATGAAAGCGCTTAACCAGAGGTGTTTTACTGCTTGGATTGTATTTAATAAAGTCTTTTACACGTACGACTCCTGGTGACTCTGTACCTGCAGCGTTTTTGAATTTTCCTTGTGGTACTGTTTCATCCCTTTATTACTCTGCTAGCCTTCATCAATAACGTGTCCATTATCTCAATATCCCAGTCTTATTATGGCTTCTAGAGCTGTGTACTGCATTACAGCTCTGTTGTCACTAGTGACATGTATAATGCCATCATTATCTCCCTGTCATGGGAGTCAGTCACTTATAGTATTTGTCCTACTCATTGCCTTTTACACTGCTTCCTAGAACTATCTTCTGAATATGGTACAGACATGTATCAGTTCCTTTTCAGCTTTATTTTTTGACTCCTTGTCTGTGGAGCTTGTGTCCTTCTCATGAATTATAAAGTTTTAGATGCAGCACCTTATACTTTTCCTTCATTAACACTTTGCTGATATTTATTAGGCTTGTCTCTTATTCTCCCTAAATCTGTTTTCAGACTGATGCCACTCCATCCTTGAATTCCCTAATTTATTATCATCCATACAGAGATCTCCCCTGCTGTACATCCCTAATGTGGTATTAGCGCCATATACATTAAGCAGTGTAGGATTCACTATAGTTGCCTGTGGAACAGTAATTCCTTGGGCAATACCCTGTTCACAACCACAGTTTGACTCCCTTCTCTCAAAACACTTCAACATCCTTCTTTCATGTCTGAAACCCACTCCTGCCCCCTTAGGTTTCTTAACAGTTTCTTATGTGGCCAACAACCCTATGGGCAGGGGTGAAGATAGGATTTATCCAAGTACAACTAGCAGCTTAAAGCCAGTCAATACAATTAAATCAAATATAATTTTCTGGAGGAGGGGGTGCAAAACCCTTCAAACCTGTGCAAAAGCCATGTCCTCTATACTTGTTACTTAAAATTATCAGCTCCAGAGTCACTCCACCTTGGGGGAGAGAAGAAAGAAAACTTTAAAGTGATTTCACCATCTGCATTGTTTTGGGTTACAATGTTATTTTTGGTTGCTAGGCTTCTATCTACTATCTGTTGGCTAAGTAATGTGCTATCAGAATGAAGTACATCTATCATTTACCTTAGAAGACTTTTAATTGACTAAGTAGCACTATAATATGCATCCATCACTCTGGAAACACTTATCTTTTTGAATGTGTCACATCTACCCTTTTATTTTTATTGATGCGTTTTAAATATAGACCATTCATTGCTTTTATATTAGGCAAACTTTTTGCCTAGCTACACCCTTGCATGTTGAAATAAAGATAACAATACAGTTTCAGTGTAGTTTTATAATGCAGGACTGTGATTAGGTCACTTCTCTTGAAAACTATAGAGACAACATAATAGGAAACACCTTGCATAATTTTCATGGTTTATCGCAGTAATAAATTAGCTACTGTTCAGAAGGCTTGATGTGTACACTTCTATGTCACTAGTGAAAGCAGTCTCTTTTCCTTTTCTAGCATATTTAATAATGGTTAAAACATTTCATCATTAGGTTGAAAAAACCTTCATTTTTGCTTAAACTTCTCCTTTTCTTTTATAAGTTAATTTCCTAATGATGAAATGTTTTAACCAACGTGGAATGTGTATTTTTAAGCACTTTGACTTAGTGCTTTTTAAATTCATACATCTTTATTTTAATTGGATAATTGATGTTATAATTGGGGTTTTAGGCGGGAACTTTATGTATAAAATGTAAGTGAGAGCATTGTTATGTTGTTCTGATGAAGTCCAGATGTACCTGGATGAAAGCGCTTAACATTTGCTGGTTTTATACAATAAAAAGAGAGCTGTGGTTGGACTTTGCCTGGATTATATTTTTTCTGCTGGACCCAGTTGAATTTTGTATCAGGTTGTTGTAATCCAGGAATTTTTCTATCACAGGTGTTGAACAGTGGTTCTATCTGTCTGAATTGGTGGTAGCTGAAGAGGATGTTAAAGATTCCATGACACATATCAGAAGAAAATCAGCGGAGCATTTTTACTGAGTTCGAAAAAAAGACAATACAACTTACAGGGAGTTATGACTGAGTGATCAACCATAACCAGTTTGTTAATGTCTTTGAAAAATGGATTTTCAAGAAATTTACCTCTCAAACTTTGAGTGAATTTCCTGAATCCATTTCAGGAGCATATTAACATATAGTTGTATTTGAACACCTGATCTTAATTCTTTGTGCTACAACTTAAAGAAAAAAAAATGTTTACAAATGCAAAGTTGTTGTTGTTGTTTGTCGTTCGGCTTTTCCCGGTTAGGGGTCGCCACAGTGGAACTCCGGTCTGCTAATGATTGGCAGTTGGTTTTTATGGTGTCGAGTTGCCAGCCCGACACCCAACCTTCAACGAAGGCACGCCCATTCAAAGCATGTCTTTCGAACGTCCACTCGACCACGGGGAGGACATGCAGACACCACACAGAAGGCACTCCCAACCCAAGCCGAGAATTGAACGGGAGAACCTCACAAATGTAAAGTGTTTTACAAAATTTAAACCTGCAACACAATTAGCACTGTAATACAGATAGTGGGCAGAAGCAAACTGTATCCATCCTAGATCAATAGATCAGTGAACATTTTTAAAAGCTTCTAGACACTTCACACAGTCACACTTTGTGTGTGTGTGTGTGTGTGTGTGTGTGTGTGTGTGTGTGTGTGTGTGTGTGTGTGTGTGTGTGTGTGTGTGTGTGTGTGTGTGTGTATGCGTGTGTGTGTGTGTGTGTGTGTGTGTGTGTGTGTGTGTGTGTGTGTGTGTGTGTGTGTGTGTGTGATAGCATGAACAGTTCAGATGCTGTTCTGTGGTGGCTGCCATTTATGCTGCATTGTGAGACCTGATTGCAACAGCTATCAAAGATGCATGACAAAGTTTGTTTTGCAATTTTCTGACATCAGAGAGGGGCATAATAAGCTTATGTTTTTGCTTGTTTGAGAGAATAATCTGCACACTCCATATACTACAGTACTATTCCTAATACTGCAGTATTTTAACATGCCCTGTATTACATAAAATCTTGAATGTCTTGGCGTATATAACTTTGGCATTAGTTACACTTGTTACATGATAATCATGTGCACCTTAGAATATGGCATCAACTATATTTTCCAAATTGTGTACAGCCAATGAGGCAGCTTCTAGTTTTCTTATCTTTTATTACCTACATATCAATAATAACTCAGTAGTAAGTTCAGGAAATTCAAAAATTCCAAACATTTTTTATACTCCAGTTTCATAAGACCTCACACATTCATAATTTTTGCACATTCATAAAATGCACATTTCAGAGTTTCTAATTTTCCACACTTACATATCCATCATATCAGACTGCTATACATTAATTTTCCCTAAACTAGAAGTTTCTTATAAGCCAGTCTCCAGCAAATGCCATACAAGTGGGTAGCTTTACACAAAATATCAATTTTACACATATTGCATTCTTAATTTAAGGGGTTGGGTAATTGGTGTAATGGTTAAGATGTTTACCTCACAAGCATATTATTTTATTTGTCTTTACCTAACGCATTGATATTTAACTTTTACCACAACATATGTCTTCATTTTTGTACACAGTAGGTAATTTTAGCATATTCCCTTTCCACATATATTCTGTGCTGATAAATAATAGTCAGTATCCTTTTATATTTTATGTACTTTATCACAACACATCTTTAATTAAAAAAAATAAAAATTATATTAAAATGGTTGCATCATGTGTAAACCTCCATTACATTTTTTATTCAGATACAACATCTCCCATTGATCCTAGTGTCCTGACCAGATTTCCCCTATTTGCATAAATACTGCACCAGTTCTGCACTAAAAATAGGTTGTGAGCATGGTATTATAACGCTAGTCACCAAAGGTAAATACATGCTGAAGAAATACTGAATTGTGGCATGCCCTTTGCATATAAATATGAAGGTGTTTTGGGGAAAATAGCATAAATGCAAGTTTTGAGACAAAAGAGTCTGCTTCTGCAAAGAGGTCACAAGGAGGCCAGTCCCTAGCAGAGTCCATCAAGGCATTTTGCTGGGTTGCTGCATTTTGGCATCTATGTCTCTGAAGTCAAGGGCAGCATTAAGGACCTCTGGTTGACCAAGTTTGCAGACAGTTACAAACAGCGTGCTTTCATAGATCCCCCCAAAGACACACATATCCTTAAAGAAGGCTTGACACAGACTAATAACTGGTGCCAGAGCCACAGTTTAAAACTCAGTGACAGGAAATGCATAATAGAATCCTTTGGGAAGAAGGCTATTTCTGATAACTACCATGCCTCTAAGAATAGACCCACTGGTCAGGGACTTACGAATGCATATAGACAGTAACCTGGCCTTTGACCATCATGTGTCTACGGTAGTAAGGAAATCATTCTATGTTGCATAACTTATAAGCAAGGGTGTGGCATCTAGGTCCAAGGATGTCATTGTCCTGCTGTACTTGTCCTTTATCAGACCAATCATTGAGTACAATGTCCCCTTCAGTATGCACCTGAGAAGGCATATGCAACAGGTGGAGTGTCCACAGAGGTTCCTCACAAAAAGAATACATGGTATAAACATCATGTCTTACATGGACTGCATCAAAGACCTATGTATTTAGTCTTGTACAGACTTCTGAGAGTTGAGCTATGTCTGGCCTAGAAATGGACCTGTTGCACATCTGCAAAAAAAGAACATCTGAATTACCCAATCTAGGGATATGAATCTTGTCTGTAACATAAATAGGACATGTTCTAGGAACAGGAATTTGTATCTGAGTCTACCCCTTGTTTTTGGGACAGACTTCCTGTCTATGTGAAGCATAGCTCATCCCTAACCCAATTCAAGCATAACTTGGACCAGCGGTTGGGAAACTGGATATTTACCCCTGGTCTGGCAACTATGTCTCTTGTAGACAGAGGCAGCTTGTAAATGCTTGACCATACTTCTCAACTGTCCAGATTTTAAGAGAATGTCCAGATTTTTGCCAATATGTTTTGTTCTGTACCTCATAAAATTTGTGGTTTTCTGGCACATCACTGAGGACTGAAGTCACTAAATAATCATACATTTTGTTTCAGACTTCATATCCTTCAGAAATTGCTTGTTAACACAAGTCCTGTTATTTTAGCAACTATATAAGTTTAAAACCAAAATAAAAAAAAAATGCCAGCAGAGATGCCACATACAGACAATTTATAAAAATAAGCACTTTTGTACCCCATTATTGTCGGGGATGTCATCAGATTAAAATACACTGCAACTTCTCACAGGACTTAAATAGTTAATTCATCGAGTGAAAAAACAACACCAATTACATTATTAATATTACAGGGTTCTTATCATGTTGCTGAACTTTTAAAAGTTTGAACGTCATATGCTCTACACCATATGATCAAACTTTTAAAAGTTCAAACATTTTAACGGAGATCCCCATACAGTGTGGCAATGGAAGTTTTCCATTGTCTGCACTGTAGTGCAATCTCGGAGTTGGTATATTTAAAGAGCGGGGGGTGGGGGGTGCAGGGGGGGCTTGCCCCCCTTTTTAAGCTTTCAAGTAGTTTTTTTTTTTTTATTTTCAAACCTTTACGAATTCGAACATATGGTCTTGACCATATGGTGTTCAAACTTTTAAAAGTTCAATTATTTGATACAGAAACCTATTACAAAGGTGAAATAATTTAAAGTAAAATGTAAATGCATAGGTATATATATATACATATAAATTGAATATCACAGTCTATCTTAACCTAAAAATTTAACACTTTAATAATATTTTTAATAAATGATTCAATCAAATAAATATAAGTAGTACAAAAAATGAAACACAAAAAAAAAAGATCAAATTCATGGCTGTCAACTCCAGTACTCCCTTTACACTCATTCTATCATTAAGACCTGGTGAATGTGTTGCATTAAGTCTTATTTTTCAGATTAACTCTCTGGGCTCTATTTGTCCATTCCAATTACTACCCACCCCACACTAGGTATTGCGATTTTTTCCAACATAAAGAACAAATCTTCTTAAAATTACTGCATACAGTAATGTATGTCCATATAATGTATTGCCAACATCCTTTTGGCTTAATGGCGTACTGGTGTTCATAAATTCTAGATCTCAATTCTCTTTCCATTTTCTCAATGTAGAAACCATTGCATGACATACAAAATGTGATGTAAACTATCCCTTTTGTCGTACAATTACATCTGGCATTATTCTTAATTGTCCTAGGATAACAATTTAAAATAACATGGGATCCCTCATATATATACCTACACTGGGAACAAGCACCACATTTTATCTTACCATATCTACTATTGCTACTGCAAATACTCTCAATTATGTCTTTTACATTTTGTCCTCTCTTATACACAAAATTTATTCTCCTTCATAACATTCCCCATGTTAAATGATTCAACTGCTACCTTCCAATTTTAGTTGATCGATTCCTTAACTTTATTTCCATGATTGCTATATGCTAGAACCATAGCCTGGTCATAACCTAGACATGCAGAATCTAATGTGTTCCCATCTATCCTATATGTCTTCCTTAAAACTTGGGCAAACTTCATTTTCCTACCTTCCAAGGCAATGTTAAACATGTCCTCTATAAGTCGTTTGTGATAGGCTCTATCCAAAAGCAGTCCCTTAAGCATTTCTGTATTAAACACACAATTGTCTGATGTAAGCCTAGATAATCTCACAAACTGTCCTTTCACCAAATTCCTCTTTTGTCAATAAGGGTGAAAACTAGAAAAGTGCAAGTATGAATTAGAAAATGTAGGCTTACGATATAAAACTGACTCAAAATGTCAATAAGTAGAATTCTTATAAACAGTAATATCTAAATAATCAGTACTGTCAAAATTATAACTATGTGTGAAATTTAAAAAAGTCATGGTCCTACTGAGACATTCCATAAATTCATGAAGCAACATAATGCCCCCTGCCCAAAATAATATATCATTTAAAAATCTAAGGTATAAAGACATATGACTCCAATAATCAGATTTCATTTAGGGGAGAGGCAGATCATGCCTCCTGAACCTGATCGACTTCTTTGAGGCAGTCACCAAAGCCGTAGATGAGGGTAAGGTGGTACACACAGCCTATCTTGACCTTGCCAAGGCTTTTGACACCATCCCCCATTCTGGAATTATAGCTAAACTTACTAAACAAGGTATAAATCCCTACGTCACAAGATGGGTTGCCAACTGGCTCACTGACAGAACTCACACTGCAAAAGTTGCAGACTCCAAATCTGACCTCAAAGCAGTGACAAGTGGAGTACCACAGGGCTTCGTCCTGGGACCTCTCTTGTTTGGTATTTACTTCTCCGAAGTACAAGCTAACACAGAAGGCCTCTGGCTAAAGAAGTTTGCAGATGACTGCAAACTAGGAGCCATAGTCAAGTCCCCAAATGATGTGGACATCCTACAGAAGGGCCTCGCTGAGACAGATGCCTGGTGTCAGAGCCGTGGCCTCAAGCCCAATGTCAAAAAGTGCAGTGTCATCCCCTTTGGTAAAAACTCTGTACCAAAGAACTACCACATAGGCAGCAATCTACTTAACACCGAATGTGTGATAAGGGACCTTGGGACCCAGGTGGACAGTAGTCTCTCCTTTGATAGTCACATCACCACAGTAGTCAGGAAGTCCTTTTACATGCCACACCACTTCATAAAAGGGTTCTCATCCAGGAAAAAAGAGGTCATTGTTCCCCTCTACTCGACACTCTTTAGACCCATTATAGAGTACAATGCCCCTTTTGGAATGTACCTCACAAGACATCTGCAGCAGCTGGAAAGGCCACAGAAGTACCTCACAAAGAGGATTACTGGCCTCAAACAAATGCCCTATACTGACCGCCTCAAAAAACTCCAGCTTTACTCCGTAGCATATTGCTTAGTCCAAGGTGATCTCTGCCTAACATATAAAACTATGTCAAACCCAGAGCTGTTGGACATGCTACACCTAAAGAAATCCCAATCCTTCCAAGCTACACACTATAGGGACCTAAACCTTGTCACCACAATAAACAGGACATGCTGGAGGGATAGATTTCTGTCCCAGAGACTTCCCATACTTTGAAACAGGCTACCCATCTATGTCAAGCAAAGTTCTTCATTAGCACTCTTCAAGAAAAATCTTGATGAGTGGATGGGAAATAGGAAATACACCCCGGGGAACACTTCTGTGTCTCTGCTCAACAGTGGCACAGGAAAATAACTTTCTTGGGTGGCGTAAGCCAGGGAAGCTTGTTGGCTAGGTTTACGTAGGCCTTTGGGCCGATAGGCTAGTACCTACCTATGAATCTATAGGTATGCTCCCAGTACCATAATGTTATATATGCAAACACTGGGGCTGATGCCACCCCAATTGCTACCCTTTTTGTTTGCTTATAATACTCAATATAAAAAAAACACATAATTATGCAACAACAGCACTTCACTAATTTCCACAATTATGTTGATTTCAGACTGGGACAAACCTGTTCCAATCACCAGCACTTCCTAAAATCTAATCCTTGTATTGTGGAATCACCAAAAACAAATCCTTTACATCGGTGGTGACCACAGTTATATCCTCCTCAAATTCAGTCCTAGTTAACAACTTAAAACAATGTCAGGAATACATCAAAATATATAATTTGTCATCAAAGAAAGACTTAAGCTTTAAATCAGCCCATTTAGCCATGGGCTCAGTGTTATAACACCTGGTAGAAACCACTGGTCTTAGCGGAGGATTAAGTACATCTTTATGAGTTTTGTGTATCCCAAAAATAGCAAGTATTTCTAGGTGGGAAACGGTTAAAAACTTTTGGACTTTAGTTGTAAAGCTATTCTCAAGAAATATATTATTGAAGTACATATTGATTTTATGATAGGCCATAAAAATCTCACTCTTACTAACCATTTCAAAAAATTCCTCATTATTAAGATATTCATACAACTTATACATGTAATCAACAGTGTTCATAATTACCCCACCACCGCCTTTGTCCTATTTCATGGCTATAATACTGTGGTCCTTGGGGATGGCATATAACAAGGCATTCTCCTGCTTAGTAAGACTAAAAAAAGTAATATTACCCCTTTCACTGTTCAGTTTCCTCAAGTCATATTCACATAATTTCTCAAATAAAACCAAAGGAGAAACCAATGGGGGATTATAGGCACTTCTCCTACAAAAATATTATCCACATAACTCCCTTTATCTAAAATCACAGATAGATTTAATTTCCTTGTAAACAACTTTAGTTAAAGTATAGTATTTACAATATCAAAGGATCTAACTGGAACAAAGGTGAAACTTCATTTAAAAATGTTAACTAAATCATCACTTATTGGAATATTACTATAATTAAAATTTTAAAACCATCACTATTACACACAACATCTAGTACCTCAGTTTCCCTTTCCCAATCCCTTTTGGTTTTCCCCTTCCGAAACTGTCAGCTCTGTTCCTGGTATGGAACTTGCTGGTTCTGATGAAAACCATTTGTTTCTTGAGCCATGAATCTCCTTTCCCTCTCCTTAGTGTGAGTGGTTGAGGCAAGTGAAGCACATCTGCTAGGGGAAGGCCAAAACATCAGCCTCCTGTTGTTCACTGTCATGACTCCTCCCCCGAAGCATAATGGAAAAATCTTTCCTATTGTGGGCCCCTATTCCACAATATTTTAGGCTTTGTCTAAATTTCTTGTACTAAGAGGCTGAGAGGTATGTGCTTGACCACCCATGCCTAAGCCTACTTATATTTTTTAAAATATCCTAAGGTAACAAAAATTGTCGGAAACATTTGGGAAGCATGGCTAGGCTTAAACAGCCCCCCCCCCCCCCGGGGTCACTGGACTACTAATTATCTACGAACCTGCGAACAGTGCAAATAGTAGAAGTGCATGATTTGTTTTTTCTTACTGTAATTGTAGTTTTATGTAATAAAATTAAAATAGGACTATCTTTAAAATGATGTTAATGAGTTTGTGGGGGTATGACATTTAAGGGAAACATTGTGTAGTAAATGGAAATATTTTTCTTACAAGTTTATTTGCAATAGAGTATGTCACTTTGTTAAACTTACAGAATTGTATTAAGATATGTTTTGGTTGAACTTTGAAAGTGAAATATTTAAATTCTGTCAATAAAGAATGACATGATTGAAAAATAAATCCTGAATAAAGTATGCTTTTCTTTTGAATCTGTTTCTGAAGAGTCTGTACTCTGCAAAATTACCAGCCTTCAGCCCTTCACCCATAAAATAGATAATATTTTTTAGCTGGCTGTGCTTTATCATGTCAGACTGGTATTATCTCAGCCTTTTTTTTGGGGGGGGGGTGAAGGGGCAATGACATCTCAGTGAAATAGGAGGCAGCATATCCTAGCAGTTAGTGACATGGCTGTAACCTGTTTGAAGGTGAGAACCATAAATAAAATGTTAATTTTCATAAACTGCAGCATAAACTGTACTCCTCC
>NC_056727.1:1070169236-1070323450 GCF_019279795.1 Protopterus annectens
TAAGAGGACCTGTGCCTGTAGCGTTAGATCTCACGACACCCTAGACATTCCATTATTTTACCAGTAATACCAACTCTGTCACACATTATTGATTGATTAGTTGCTAAAGTACAGAATGAGAGTTTGCAGAAGAGGAACTTAGATGGCAGTCAGTAGGTCTGAGTAACAAATCTACCATGGAATGCCCAACAGGTGTTTCCTAAACAGGAAAATTCAAAAATATTTTCTCTGGAGACTGTTGACAGACCATTTTGAAAATATATAACCTAGAAAGTTTTGGTATTACATAGTCATAGGAAAAAAAATAAAAGGGTCTAAAACAGCTCCCTTTTATGCCATTAAAATGATGAGCTCTTTGGTAGGGCATGTGTGTGTCTGTCATCTGCCGCCCCCCAATTTTATGTATTCTCACTTCACAACTACTCTAATTTCAAAATAATAATGTTGACATCTGGGAACGTCATGTTAAAATATGTTGGCCTTATTCCAGCTGGGCTAGGTACATTTTTTGCTGCCCTAATTTAGCATTATGGTAACAGGTGAAAACACAGCATAAGATGTTACCATATAAATGAAGGCTGACTCACACGAGGCATTTAAGCAGAATGTACTATAATGACACATAAGGATTTCTGGCCCAGCCTGCCTGCTTTTTTCTATCTACTGGGTAAGCTGCCAATCCTGTTTAATCAGCTGTTTAATTGTTCTCATTACTGATAACACGGTGTTATGCTTGTCCCACAAATATTTAAATTCATTAGTGTTTCTCATCTTATTGTGTGCTCTAGAAGACTGCACAATATTTCCATTATCTTTATGGAAACACTACTACTATTACTACTAATAATAAGAGTTCCTCATACTTTTCATCAGTCATGGACTCACTGTTACTTCCCCATGAGTCCATACCTCTCATCCTCTTAGAGCAAGAAATCTGGACAAAGACATAAAGAGGGGACAAAGGCCGAAATATAGGGAATATCAGTTTTTAAATATTGCTCTTACATACTTAGAAAGTTACTATAATAACAGGTTTTGCATTAGCATGCATTTTTCTGAAGGGTATGAAGTCTGAAACTCAAATGTCTGGCATTATGTTATGACTTCAGTCCTCAATGAGTTGTCAATGATTTGCCAGAAAAAAAACATAATGTTATGAGAAATAGACCAAAAATGTGAGGCAAAAATCTGGACATTCTGCGAAAATCTGGAGAGTTGAGAGGTATGCCTAAGTCATATAGTATACATGTTCACATTATAGTCTGTTATTGCTACATTTTTCTTTTTCTGAAAAATTTTACCGAGATAAATTGTCTTGGTTACCAGGATATATTCAGAAGTTTCAGTTATGGTGTTTGTTCATTCCTGTGGAACATATATTTTGAGTTCCTTTTGATTCTTTATAAGGCTTCTTCTAGTGTAGACCCTTTACTGTGGACTTGCACATTTATGTTCTATGAGTATGATGCACTCAGTCACACAGAAAATTTATAACGTGAAAGCAGAGAGGTATACATAAAACCCAACATGGTATAATCACATTTTTATTCTTTTAAATAAATAGTCATAATCAGTTTGTTGCAGCACACTATATCTCCTTTATGACAAAAAGCAAGTTTTCCATACTTTAACTTGAGTCTAAACATATTCACACTTGCAGTGCATGATCGGATACTGTTTGCATTGCTGCAAGAGCACTAGCTAAGGCAGCTTGCTTGTACCGATTCTCCTGTGATGCTGGGATGCACTTAACTAACATACTTGTTTGATTTTGATGGGAGGAAACACATGACCCTGCAAAGGAATTCAGAAGTACATAAAGCAATGCATTCACTACAGTGACTAAACAGCTTAAATATATAAAAATAAAATAAAATTGAACTGACTAATTAAAAAAAATCACTGTTTCGTTTAGAAAATGTGTATTATTATACATTTAAACAACCATTTTTTCAGGAGCAGTTCTTACTGCAGCTTAGTCAGCTGCAAGCATAGAGGCATTTTGTTCCTTGTTACTAGCAGTGCTGACAGACATGAATGGGTTTAAACATACGTATGATTTTTTTTCTGCTGCATCATTTTTTTATTACTGAAGAGTAGTAATTGTAAACTCACAGACTAGGTAGATATTCGGATAGCTCCTGAATGAATGCAGCTGCAGTCACTGGTCTTGAACATGTGGTACTATGTTGATGTCATAGCCTGCCTTTTAAGGAACCTTTTAGCATGGTGCACAGATTGGTGTCTGCTAGACTGTTTATGTGTATCACTCTCTCCCTGATTTGTTTACTCACTAGCACTTCTGATTCAGTCATAAGGATATTTATACTGTATTTTTAGTCCATTTTAGTCCACTTTATATTAAGCAGCCCCCTAAATGGTCTGCTCTTGTGGTCTGTCATCAATGAAGCCTTGACCTTTTCTGCTGTCTAAACAATTACTTGTTGCCCCCTATTCAAATGACAGGTTTACTTCCTGACCCGTGGAAGTTACTGTAGCTGGTTATTTGCTGCATCACTAGATGGTGGTATGGACAGGTTCCAATTAAACACCATCCTGCTGAGTACTATGTCTTTTGATCAAATCACTTCTATGAAGCCAAAATGCCTGACAAAAGTATGTCAGGTACTGGGTTGTTCTTATCACAGAACTAATTACACTGACTGGTAATACGTACCAAGCAGGGATATAACCAGGATTTTCAAATTTGTACTCAAAGCTCCCAGACTGCTGCCCCCACAACAAGCCACATCAACATTAACACTGCTGACCAAGCCACGCCCCCTTCATATTGCTGATCTCTGAACAGATCACTGGCACGTACATACCAGGGTAGTAATTACTTACATGATGAAGCAGCGTGAACATTTCATTCCAGACGTGCACCTTCCTTAAGTCAAAAAACTAAATACCTTTCCATTTAGACTTGGCAGATCGATCAGTTTGCCCCCTCCACCAAGATTACTATTCACTTTGCTTCTCTAGCAATTGTCTTATCATCGCATTTTCCTCCTCCTCTTAGGTGTTTCCTCTTTTTTTTCTTTTCTAAATGATCATTTTCCTTCCTATTGTCATTATCCGCCATATTACTTGCTTTTGTTTTTTTGGTGTCCCCTCCTCATAGCCTAGAAGAAATAATATTTTTAGTTAGTGTGCCCAGTCCTAACCACTCTCTCTTAGCAATTGTCTTGCTCCTTGCTGAAATTCCTTTAGTAATCTGCATTTCCCAGAAAATGTGAACCCATGTTCCTGCTTGCCTTTATTCCTCTAGCATATGCAAGTCCCAGTTGGAAACATTCTAGCTAATCTCATTAGATTATAATATAATTTATGCAGGTACTTCCATGCAAAGATCCCAACTTTCCAAGATTTTGTTATATATCTTAGTAGTTAGACACTTTTTGTCCATCCTTCCTCTGAGAGTGACATGCCCAATTCTCTCTCCCTTCTTCCTTTTAAGTGGGCTCCTACTTTTTGTACTTTTATTTTATCATCCTCTCCCTCTCTTTAACAATCCTTCCATTTGTTTCCTCCTATTCTTCTTATCTTTATTTCTTGAATTAGTTCTGGGGGTCTCTGCTGTCTCTTCCTAATCCCTCACAATTTTCCTCCATTTGTTTCTAATCCCTTGATTTCCTAGTCTAGATTCCTTTCTAGTTGAAAATCTTCTTTCAGTTCTTTCTAAGTCTTCAGCCTACCACTTAGTTGTAGTTGGTACCTGTATATGGCCTGATATGCTTTGTTTCCCATCTCTATGTTACTGTCTTTTATTTTGTATTTCCTCCATCATTCTACCTATGAGGACTATCCTTGCATTCCATCTTTCCCCTTTTCCCTCCTACCATATTTGGAATTCCTTCTGCATTTGTCTCATCTACTGTAATTCTAGGTTTTCTGCTGATGTTTCCAACATCATGTTTATTCTCTCTCCCTGTATTATCATGCTTTTCCAGTCAGCCTTATAGCCTGTCTCTGCAAGTCTCAATATGTTTATTATAACACAGGCTTGTACGTTTTCTTTTAAGTCTGGCCCCATAATACTCAGTTTTTTTGTTAACTCTGTAATTCTTACACATGATACTCTTTGTTTTTCATCTTCTCATATAGACTGTCTACTTATCTGCTTCATTTTTTAAAGGATGTTCCTTGGCATTATCCCAAAAAGCCTGTCCTGGGTATGTGAATTGTGGCATTATGCACATCTGTAGCACCTGTATTCTTGGACCTAGATCCATTTTTATTCTCTGCCTCCTTCTTAGCTACTCCTCTACTCATATGCAGCTTGTAGATTCTTCTATCATTTCTGTTTGTCTCACACCTAGATATGTTATCTCTTTCTCCAGGAGTCCTCCAAACATATTCTCCTCGTTGTCCTCTCTTTTTTTTTATTTATAAAAATAGCTTTTATTTTATTTGATGGATCTTGTAGCTTGATTTCTTCCCAAACCATGTTAAACTAAATCTTTTCTATCTTTTATTAGCATGATTAATACATCACCTGCACAATGAGTCATCTTTCTTCCACAGCCCCAACTGATAGCCTCTCATATAGGATCTTGTATTACCTCTCCTAAAAGTTCTAGATGTAGGACAAACATTAGTGGGGAGACGGGCCATTCCTTTATAATTCCACTTTTTATCTCAATTTCCCTTGACAGCCTTGCTTTTCTTTCCACTTTCCCTTTGGCTACTTTATATATTCTCTTGATCATCTCTACCCATTTCAATGGGAATCCAGTTTTATTTGATATCTCAAATAAATATTCCTTTTTCACTCTTGTCAAATGCATTTTCTGCATCCAGAGATATTAAAAAATGTTCCTACCCATTTATTTGTGCATCTTAAATTAATAGGAGAGTTCTTAGCAGGTATTCTGACATTCTTCTTCTTCCTACAAACTCAGCTTGGGCTTCATGAATTAGAATTGGTGGTAACTTCCCAAGTCTTTCTACGTGTATTAACGTAAAACATTTATAATCATGGTTCAGTACCAACATATTTGGTAGGAGGCTGGTGTTCTGGGATCCTTCCCTTCTTTATGTATGACCATTATCATGTCTTCCTCCTTCTACAAGTTTGGGATATCTCACCTCTCATGAATAATATTAAACAGTTGCTTTGACCTTCCTACTATCTCATTCTTGTGAATCTAAGTTATTTGGTATATCATTGCTGCCTGGAGATTTTTCTTTTGACTTTTTCCATGCCCTTAATCTTTCTTCAGTTTTTATGGATTCACATGGCACCTTTATTTCCTGGTCCTTCCTGGAAATGAACAATCTCTTCAAATGTTTACCTGATCTTTAGCCTTTCACCTGATCTTTAGCCTTTCACCTGATCTTTAGCCTTTCCCACTCTCTTTCTTCTTCTTCATTTGTCTCTTTTTTGTTCTCTTCATGTTTGAAAAGATTTTGGTAAATCCATTTAACCGTTATAGGATTTCCACTTGTTTAGTTCTTTTTCTTCTCTTTTTCTCCACCTATTTTGTAAATCCCTCTTTCTACCTCCTGTGGTCTCAATCTCACTGCTAATGCCTTTGTTGCTTTTGGATTCACTTTAAAATATAATCTCTCCATTGCTATTTTTCCACAATTTCTCATCCTGCAATCCTTGCATAATTCTCTTTATCTCATGTTCCCCTTCCCTTCTGTTCTCTTTTTTATTTCTATTAGCTATTCTCTCAACTCCTTTATTTTTCTTTTCCTTGTTGTTTCCCTAGCTACCTGTTGCTGTTGTTATTTTTCTTAATATCAACTTTATCTTGTGTCATTCCTCTGACATTTCTTCTCTGTTTTCATTTATTGCTGATTTTACCATCTTTGCTAAGGTCTTTTTCACTCTCACTCTCTCTGTCTTTGATCCTTTATCAGGTATATTGGCACTATCCAGTCTCTTTCTATCACTATTTTCGGTTCTGTCATGGTGTGCCTAAGAGAATGAAGGGTTCTGTACTCATCTCTGTTTGCTCCTATGTGATAAAACTTCTGTCTATTCTCATCAAGTTTTATGCCTTGTAGAGTAATATATATATATATATATATATATATATATATATATATATATATATATATATATATACATATATATATATCTGCTTCACACTACTCTCCCTGCATCGATATCTCTCATGCCCTTCCCGTCCCACTGCCTGTAAGAACTCCTTTACGAATCTCCCTTCTTTGGTTATCCATCTTGCTCTGGGTCGTACTACTAGCTCTTCCCATCTGATGATAGCATTCCAGACCCATTACAGATCACTATTGCTTCCTGGAAGTGAACGATTTCTCCTAATATTCCTGTCATTCTTTTATTGAGGCTTTGGGAGGATAAATACTGCTACTGTTGATATTGTAACTCCCTGTAACTGTTACTTTATGCCTACAAATCTTCCTTTCTTATCTTCCATTCTTCCCTCTACTAACACGGGACATTTTTCTTTAATATCTTTGCCTTCTATTTCCCGTGAGGAGCTAACCTTCACAGTATATCCCCCCACGCATCTTATGTTCTTCAGAACTTAATTATGTCTCTTGTAATATTATAGTCTGTGCTGCAGTTCTCCTTACATGTGCCAGGATTCTTTCTTTTTTACTTTGTTTCTAAGCCATTGACATTGTAGGCTTTAATGTACATTTTCAACTTCCCAGTCAATTTCTATCTTTTAGTCCTTTTTCCCCGGCGCATGTTCTATATTCTCCTCCATTCTCTACTTATTTTAACATGTTTTATTTCTCCCTGAATTCTTTAAGCTGCTGATTCTCCTTGTCTAACATTATTTTGTCTTCCCCTCCTTCCATTCTCAGTTTTGAATGCCTTAGCACTTATAGATATGAACATGTAAGTATATATATTACCCGTCCTTCTTCAGAGTTCTTTTCTTTCTGAATTGTCCAGCCCATGACCTAACCCTGCTGTTGTCATAACTATGACAGCACACTTTGTGTTTGGAGTCTTCCTCTCCCTGCTCTCTACTTTCCTCTCCTCCTTTTCTCTGAAGACTCCCTTACTGTGCTATTCACTCTTTTCTTTACCTGTTGATGTATTTTTTTATTTTTCTGCTGCATTCTTATATTATATATTTTACCTCCCCTGAATAAAGTTTGGCACTGTTTCCCTACCACTGCTTTCTGTATCCGGTTTCCTACATATGCAAATTCTCTTCCTTTCCCCCTTATACTGTCAGTTCGAAGTTCTTTTTTTTCTTCTTCTTCTTCTTAAACTACTATTCTCCATCATTTTCTACTGCTTATCTTATAGGTTCATAGATAGGTACTAGGCTATCAGCCCAAGGGAATACGTAAGCCTACCCAACAAGGTTCCCTGGCTTACGCCACCCAAGAAAGTTATTTTCCTGTGCCACTGTCGAGCAGAGACACAGAAGTGATCCCAGGGGTGTATTTCATATTTCCCATCCACTCATCAAGATTTTTCTTGAAGAGTGCTAATGAAGAACTTTGCTTGACATAGATGGGTAGCTTTTTCCAGAGTATGGGAAGTCTCTGGGACAGGACTCTATCCCTCCAGCATGCCCTATTTATTGTGGTGACAAGGCTTAGGTCCCTAGAGCATGTAGCTTGGAGGGATTGGGATTTCTTTAGGTGTAGCATGTCCAACAGCTCTGGGTTTGACATAGTTTTATATGTTAGGCAGACATAACCTCGGAGTAGGCGATATGCTATGGAGTAAAGCTGGAGTTTTTTGAGATGGTCAGTGTAGGGCTTCTGTTTGAGGCCAGTAATCCTCTTTGTGAGGTACTTCTGTGGCTTTTCCAGCTGCTGCAGATGTCTTGTGAGGTACATTCCAAAAGGGGCATTGTACTCTATAATGGGTCTAATGAGTGTCTTGTAGTGGGGAACAATGACCTCTTTTTTCCTGGATGAGAACCCTTTTATGATGAGGTGTGCCATGTAGAAGGACTTCCTGACTACTGTGGCGATGTGACTATCAAAGGACAGACTACTGTCCACCTGGGTTCCAAGGTCTCTTATCACACATTCGGTGTTAAGTAGACTGCTGTCTATGTAGTAGTTCATGGGTACAGAGTTTTTCCAAAGGGGATGACAATGCACATTTTGGCGTTGAGCTTGAGGCCATGGCTCTGACACCAGGCATCTGTCTCAGCGAGGCCCTTTTGTAGGATTTCCACATCATTTGGGGACTCAACCATGGCTTCTAATTTGCAGTCATCTGCGAACTTCATTAGCCAGAGGCCTTCTGTGTTAGCCTGTACTTTAGAGAAGTAGATACCAAACAGGAGAGGTCCCAAGACTTGAACCCTGTGGTACTCCACTTGTCACTGATTTGAGGTCAGATTTGGAGTGTGCAACTTTTACAGTGTGGGTTCTGTCAGTGAGCCAGTTGGCAACCCATCTTGTGATGTAGGGATTTATACCTAGTTTAGTGAGTTTAGCTATAATTTCAGAATAGGGGATGGTGTCGAAAGCCTTGGAGAGGTTAAGATAGGCTGTGTGAACCACCTTACCCTTGTTTATGGCTTTTGTGACTGCCTCAAAGAAGTCGATCAGGTTCAGAAGGCATGATCTGCCTTTCACAAACCCAAACTGGGTGGGGTCCAGAGTCTGGAGGTTACCAATGTCTTTGTTTAGGAGTTCCATGATGATACTTTCCATGGCCTTGCAGACCAGGCTCATCAGGCTAATAGGGCGATAGTTCCCAGGATCAGTGGTTGCTCCCCCTTTGTGGAGTGGGATAACTGTTGCTGTGCACCACTCAGTGTGATGTATTACTATGATTGAACATGGTGCTTAGGTGGGGAGCCAGTTCGTTCTGAAGTTCGTGTAAAACACAGCCTGGGATATTGTCCAGTCCCATGGATGCTAAGTTTTTGGTTTTAGAGAGTGCAGCTTTTACCTGCATAGATGTGATTACAGGGGCTCTGCATTCTTCCTGTATAGATATGGGCCCTTTAGGGGGTAAGAGGGGGGTAAAGTTAGCAATGAACTTACCTGCCAGGGTGTTGGCAATATCAGTTGGTTCTGTAATTTTCGTGTCATTGTGCTGTAACTCAGAGCAGATCTGGGTGTTGCCATTGAGATTCTTGACATAGCTATAGAATGCTTTGTGGTTGCCCTTAGAATCAGTGCCGATTTTGTTTTCGTAGCTAGCTTTGGAGGATCTTATGAGGGATCTCAGCTTCTTACTGAGGCTGACCAGGGAGCTCCTCCACTCATGGGATTTTACTGTCTTTTGCAACAGTTTCTTCCTTCTGTTGTAGAGTTTGTTTATGGCAGGAGACCACCAGATTGGCTTTCTTTTTTGGAGGATAGTGTCCTGGTTCTGCTTGGTATAGCACGATCCATGCACTCATGTAAGTTCTTATAGAGTGCATTTGTGTAGGATTCAGCAGTCGTAACTGTATTGTCCATCTGCATGGTTGTCATGACGTTTGCCACTTCTATATTAAGAAGCATGAAGTTGGCTTTGGAGAATTTTTTTACTGTGGTTTCCTTAATGGTGGGTGGGGGCAGGATGCAGATATCTAGGGTGATTAGCTTATGGTCGGATCTGACCAATGAGGAGTTTACTTCAGGTGTGGAACAGTGGTCACTCATGTTGGTAATGACTAGGCTTAGGATATTGTTGCCCCTGGTGGGGGTGTGGATATGTTGATCCAGGGCATTGGAATTTATGAATTCCAGAAAGCATTGAGTGAATGAGTTGGTACATGAGTAGTTTTCCCAGTTAATAGTGGGATAGTTGAAATCGTCCATTTTTTAGGGTGTTTGGTTGAACCCTAATATTTTCCAGTATATCAAGAAAAGAGGAGTGGGAATCCTGGGCATGTTGGGGGATCTGTAGCAAGCTACAATCTGGATTGCAGTTTTGCCCAGAGTTAGTTGCACTTGGATAACCTTGGATGCATTATGCTGCGCAACTAGCCTGGAGGTGTGGATATCCTTAATGAATATGGACACACCTCCACATTTGGTGTTCTGGTCCAGGTTAGATGGCCAAAAAATGTGGTATGAGTTATAGCCTGGTAATGCAGGGGTGCTCTCTAGAGCCTTGAACCAGGTCTCAGTCACTGCACAGATATCGATGTTCTCCATTTTAAGGGGTGCCTCGAGTGAGTCCATTTTGAGGTTTAGACTTCTAGCATTGAGTAGCATTACCCCTCAGTTTTTGCATGCTTGTTCCTGTAATGGTGGTGAATTTGTCATTTGAACCTTGCCTAAAAAGCCACTACAGAGGCAACAAGAGCCTTAGCCAGTATCTGGAATCCCAGGGGCGACAGGTGCAGGCCATCTCTGGCAAAGCATCATGGTCTGTCGACCACATTGCCCGAGGCAGACAGATGCTGGATCCCCTTAGAATGACCCCAGAAGCTTAGCCAATCGTTGAAGTCAATCATTTTGGATTCTATAATAACCTAAGCTGCTAGAGTCTCCTTGACTGTACACTTTTTGTAATAAAACAGAGGAATGCAAGTATATGCTGTAATGTCACTAGGCAACAGATGGGGCCACAGGAAGTTGTGATCTGCTGTGATACTGTGGTGTACAGCCAGCCCTTGTCCTAGGCCATGCTTAATATCTCTAATGTCTGACTTAGCATGATGTAGCACAATATTCATTAGCAATCCTCTATGCCACCATGCTGTAATGTCTGTGGTAGTAAGGGGTAAGAATGATGTGCCTTAACTGTGTAATATTCAGTGGGTGGGAGTCTTATGAACTGGAAATCCCTATTCCACTGGAAGTTGCAGAGCGCAGTAAAGTGTACCATGTTTATTACTGCATCAAGCATTATCTGTTCATGATTCCAAACCTTTGCCAGTAAGTCTGCCTCTCTCATCACAGGGGGACATAGTGGATAACATTATATTTCAGTCAAATCTACATTTTGTTTATAAGAAGCAGTTCCTTTCTGCAAACTATATTTACAAAGAATAATAACCAGCTAAGAGGTACATGTTATGTTCAGCTGTGTTCCACTTGGTAGCTGAATTTGCACCCCCTCCATCTCCTTACACCAGTGTGTGCGATGCAGATCCTGATTTGACAGCAGTTCTTTTTATGTGCTTCACCTTGCCATGGCTGTGAGCTGTCCAGTAGGAGTACTTTCGATACCTCAGACCCTTTATCATCCTTGCTGTGGCTGTCAGTATAATCTCAGATTATAGTATCTGTGCAAGTGTTTACTGTTTTAATGTGCATGCATATAGTATGGCAAGGTGCAATCAAAGGCTGGCTGGCCAAACAAGTCTATGAGTTGACATCACCATCAGAATCACTGAGTCACTGAGCTTCCTTCCAGCAGCCACCACACATTTCCTCACCACTTACTAGAGTTGCAGAAAGGATATCAAGTTGTCCAGAATATCATCAGCACTGATTATCCTCTGCAGGTAATTGGATAACTTCTTTTTGCATTATTTATTATTGTTTATTCTTTGTTGAATTGCTTTTTTTACAGTGCGTCTAATCACTCATCTAGGCATGTGTGCTTTTGAGCTTTGTGAAAAAGTTGTTTTTTTTATCTTGAAAGCTGAACGCTCTCATATTTTTGATAAAAAGTAATCATCAGTTTATTGATAATCAGCTTTTTTGTGCAATCCACAGTAATTTAATTACAACTAACTTATGCACAAGTGCATAAATGTTTACTGTTGATATAGTTAAATTGCAGTTAACTTATGTGTGATTGCTTAAATGTTGATGTTTCATGCCAAGCTATACGACAAAAATACGTTAGTAAAAATAAAAGCTTAAAGGCAGATGGCTATGCGTGATTTTTATGGTCCAAGTCCAAATGTTTCATTTGTGGGAGAAAATAGATAAAACCATCTGTAATACATGCATCCTAACATTTACTGTGACTGATGCCGAGGAACATTTCATCCTAGAGGTCAGACAGTCTAAATCTTGTTCATACCATGGAACCCTTAACAAAAAACAGTGTTCAGCTATGACATCCTCACACCTGCACATTAATAATGAGAAAAAAGTATAACAGAAAAGTAAGATTTTGAATCTTGACTGAGTCAGTATGAGCTGTTACATTTAACAAGAATATTTATAACATCACTAGGTACTGCCGCCATTTATGTTGTCACTAGCTATAGCTTCATGTGCTTAGTTATGAGCACTTTAAATTTTTGTTTGATTTAGTTCTTATAACACCAACATATTATCCTTTTCAAGGCAGGTCAGAAGGTTTGCTGATTGATTGATTATAGCAATCTGTGTGTTGTGCTGGAGGAACTAATTAAATTTGTTTGAGGGTCTGGGGGCCCATTAGGCCTAAAAAATGATGGGATTTTAAATGTGCCGTCTTGTACCTTCCAGCATTTTCCAACTGTGTAATTCACATAAGCATGATGTGTTAGCTATAGTGTGTTTATCTCTGTATAAGCTGCTTAGGATAATTCACTAGACATGGTTTCCAGTAAAAATTGTTTAATAGCAAAGATCATATAGTTCTCAAAAGTAATAGGATATGTCTGAAGCAAATGGGTAGGCTGAAACACTTCATAAACTGTATATATATTGCAGTGCCTTAGTAAATGCCTAGGATGAAAATTTGCAGCATTTGTACATCAGTTATTGTCCAATAGTTCAGATTTCAGATTCTCAGATATAAGCAGAATAAAGAAATGCTGTGTGTCCACAATGAGTCTGAAACAGGCCTAGAAACAGGCATGGCTGAAGCTAGATGCAGACCATCCCTGACATCCAGGTATCACTCCATATTACAACTGGATTTTTATTATGCGCTGCTTCGTCTGCTCTTCATCATCAGAATGGAAGGATGGACTGGCAGCATGATGACCAGTAGAAACACAGAGTATAGAAAATATGCAGTCATGCCTGTAAATAAGCAGTATGACAATTACATTTAGAGGAACAGCAGGAGCATTGCATAATACACTGGGCTCAGAGGCTTTGATCTGTGTCTAACTATTACTACCATTACTTACTTGTGCCTTTATGTAGCATCAATTGGACAAATGTGAATGGCAACATCACCACTGACAGACATAGAAGCCCTACATCAGTCAGCTGAAAATAGGTACCAATCACAAGACCACTTTGAATAAAAAAAACAGCACCCAGTGGTTGGCCAGTGATGTTAACTGCAAGTCCTTATATACACAGAAAGGTGGATGCACCTCTCATGTGCCAACTAAATTAGGACTTGGCCATGTTACAAGAACTAAATGACAAAAAACACTATACGACATTAAATCACAGTACTACACAATGTAGTACAAGTCTATATCCCTCTACCAAACTGTGCTGCAGAAACTGAAAGTTAATGTGCAGGCCGTTCTGTCATTTATGTTCATATGTCACGTAAATGAAAATACAATGGTGCAAACTGTGAAGGGCTGCACATTGACAAAACATACAGTACAGCACTATGCTGCATAACAACCCCTGCACAGTAACATCCGTGGTCACATGAGATATCACACTGTAGTACTGTTCTGCATACAACACTGCACAGTACCCTTCGCGGTCACATGAGATATCATACAGTAGTACTGTTCTGCATAACAACACCTGCACAGTACTAGCCATAGTCACATGAGATATTGTGCAGTAGTACTGTTCATAACAACACCTGCACGGTAATGTCCATGGTCACATGAGATATTGTGCAGTAGTGTTGTGCTGCATAGCAACATCGACACAGTAACATCTGTGGTCACATGAGATATTGTGCAGTAGTGTTGTGCTGCATAGCAACATTGACACAGTAACATCTGTGGTCACATGAGATATCATATGGTAGTACTGTTCTGCAGAACAACACCTGCACAGTAAAATCTGTGGTCACATGAGATATCATACTGTAGTACTCTTCTGCATAACAACACCTGCACAGTAACATGGGGTCTCTATGTTCCACACCAGAGGTATACCCCTCATTGGTAAGATCAGACCATAAACTAATCTCACTGGACATCCATATTCCGTCCCCACCCCTAGCCAAGGAAACCATGGTAAGAACTTCTCAAAAGCAAACTTCACACTTCTCAAAACTGAGGTTAAATCCTTCAAAGCCCCCGGGCAAGTGGAAAATATGGCCCAAAATGCAGAATCCTTTACAAAAGCATTCTATGGACACCTACAGGAATGCATGGAGCATGCTATCCCAAATAAAACCAAGACTCACTCCTCCAAAGGCAGGAGACCTCTCTGGTAGACCCCGGCCATAAATAAGCTGTACAACAGAAGGAGAAAGCTACTACATGATAGAGCAAAATCCCAAAAAGGGAAGGCGTCTCTGATCAGTACTAGCAAGAAACTACGATCCCTCATAAAATCATCTAAGGCCAGCTTTGAAAGAAAAATTGCACAAGACACTAAAGATAATCACAAGGCCTTCTTTAGTTATGTCAGAAACCTGGGAGGCAGATATGCTCTGAGTTAGTGCAAAATGACAAAAAATACACTGAACCCACAGACATTGCCAACATCCTGGCAGAAAGGTTCAGTGCAAACCCCCCCACCCCCCAAAAGAGCAAATGTCTATCCCAACAGAGTGTAGCCTTCCTGAGATCACAGATGCACAGGTGAGAGCTGCCCTCTCCAAAGCAAAAAACACAGCATCAATGGGACCAGACGGTGTCCCAGGCTGCATCTTACACGAGCTTCAAGAAGAACGAAACCCTAATATAAAGTCACTGTTCAATCTCAGCCTTACTACAGGATATGTACCCAAGGAATGGCGTACAGCAACAGTGATCCCACTCCACAAAGGTGGTGCCACAACAGACTCCGGAAACTATCACCCTATAAGCCTGACTAGCCTGGTCTGCAAAGCTATGGAGCGTATCATCATGGAAATCATAAACAAAGACATTGGGAACCTCCAGACACTGGATCCTACCCAATTCAACTTTGTTAAGGGCAGATCTTGCCTCTTGAACCTGGTTGACTTCTTTGAAGCAGTTACCAAAGCCACAGATGAAGGGAAGGTAGTCCACACAGCCTACCTGGACCTCGCAAAAGCCTTCAACACAATACCCCACTCAGGCATCACAAATAAGCTCACCAGCTTAAATATCAACCCCTATGTCACAAGATGGGTTGCAAACTGGCTCAGGGATAGAACCCACATGGTCAGAATAGCAGGTGCCATGTCAGACTCTAAACCAGTTACAAGTGGCGTCCCACAAGGCTCAGTCCTGGGACCATTCTTGTTCGGTATATATTTCTCTGAGGTACAGGCTAACACGGGTGGACTATGGCTTACCAGGTTCGCAAATGACTGCAAACTGGGTGCCGTAGTCGACTCTCCAGCTGACACAAGCATCCTCCAAAAGGGTCTCACAGAGACAGATAACTGGTGCCAGAGCCATGACCTAAAGCTAAATGCCAAAAGGTACATAGTCATCCCCTTTGGGAAAAACAAAGTGCCCACAAATTACCACATAGGTGGTAATCCATTAAGAATGAAAGAAGTAATTAGGGACTTGGGGACCCAAGTAGATATCAATCTCTCCTTTGGCAATCACGTTGCCAAAGTGGTTAGAAAGACCTTCTATATAGCCCACCTTATCACGAAAGGGTTCATATGTAGATCAAGAGAGGTCATTGTGCCCCTCTACTCATCACTTATCAGGTCCATAATTGAATACAATGCCGCATTTGGGATGTACCTTACCCGACACCTGTAGCAACTGGAAAGACCCCAAAAGTACCTCACCAAGAGGATCAAGGGGCTCAAACAGATGCCCTATGCAATTCGGCTAAAGAAACTCCAGCTCTACTCAGTTGCGTACCGCCTACTCAGAGGCGATCTGTGTCTGATGTATAAAGCCATGTCCAACCCAGAATTAATGGACATGCTTCACCTCAGGAAATCCAAATCCCTTAGAGCTACATGCTCCAGGGACTTGAACCTCAGCACAGAAATAAATAGGACATGCTGGAGGGACAGATTCATATCCTAGAGGCTCCCCTCACTCTGGAACAAAATCCCAATCCATGTTAGGCAGAATCCCTCACTGACCCTCTTCAAGAGAAATCTTGACGAGTGGATGGGAGATTGTAAGTTTACCCCTGGGATCTCTTCTGTGTCTCTGCTTGACAGAGGTGCAGTAAACTAACCTTAAAAGGGCTATCTTCTGTGACCTACTATACAGAGGCACAGTCAACTAATCTAAAAGGGTGGTGAAAGCCAAACACACTCTGGCTAGGCTTATAAATGCCCTGGGGCAGATAGCCTAGTATCATCCTATGAACCTATGAACCTATCTGTGGTCACATGAGATATTGTACAGTAGTGCTGTGCTGCATAACAACATTGATACAGTAACATCTGTGGTCACATGAGATATTATATGGTAGTACTGTTCTGCAGAACAGCACCTGCACAGTAACATTTATGGTCACATGAGAAATCATACGTTATAGTGCTGTGCTGCATAATAACACATAGACAGTAACATCTTTGGTCACTCCTCACTCGAGATGGTAAAATAGGGTATTACTTTCAGAGGTAATTATTAAAAAAAAGACAAATTCAAGGATTTGTAGGCTTGTGAAATTGAGTTCCATTCCTTATTGTTTGCATTTTTGTGGTTTTAAGTGAAGGTTTATATTACAAAATCAACATACAGAGCAAGCAGTAGTGAATGGACCACCTACAATGAGCGTATTACTAAAGTAGAACTGAAACAGGAAAATATACCATTGCTCTAGGCACTGGGCATTTGTAAAATTCTGCAGCAGCTTGAAACCCCTTTGTCCCATTCGGGTAGAAACAAATATACAAATTAAACTGAACTGATGGGATCAGGTTAGTTAATCCAAACAAGTAAGTATTCATCAGTATCCAATGAATGACACCCATTTTTTTGCAAATTCTTCCACCAAGTGTTTTATCTTCCATTGTGAATATCCTTCATGATAATGAAACTCCCTCTGTTGTTTATGAAAATATGTGATTCACTCAAAGCTAATTGTAAACAAGTATGTTGGCTAAGCAACAGAGAATAACATGCTGTTGCTGTACTTTATCTTTTGAAGCTTAAGAATGTATCAAAGTCCATTTAAAAAACATGTAAGAACAAAAGCAAAGGAGTGTATCACTGCTTATTACTTACTTATGCTGGAATAGGATGCGAGTGAGTTTAACCGTGAGACTACATATCAGACTTAGGTGTGTCATATCACAGTGTGAGAAAGTAAAGCTTTCAATCATGGTTCATGCCACATAGTCATCTTTTTTCTTCTTCTTTGTCTTTTCCCAGTTAGGGGTCGCCACAGTGGAACTCCAGTCCACTAATGATTGGCAGTGGATTTTTACAGTGCCAAGTTGCCAGCCCAATGCCCAATCTTCAAGGAAGGCACACCCATTCACGCATGCACCTACCTGCATGCCTTTTACATCACTCAACCATGGGGAGGTCATGCAGACTCCACACAGAAGGTGCTCCAGCTGAGTATCGAACAGGAGAACCTCTTGCTGTGAGGTGACAACACTTAACCGCTGCACCATCGTGGCCTACATGCCACATAGTCATACAGTAGCAATAAAAAGCTACAAGGAAAAAAAGTTCTATTTTCCATCACTGTTATACTCTATGGATTGCAGTAAGACACACAAGGGTGCAGTAGCACCCAAACTGAGAACCACTGACCCAAAATATCAAACTACTATGCATGTTGGAAAGAAATATGTTGTTTGTCATGATAACAGTAAACAGAGAGTAGCTTAATTTTTGGAAACTTTTTGAGCATTAGCTGACTGTATTTTTTTTTTTCATGATTTTGGTATTCTTCACAACCATATTCATTTTAATTTAGACTGTAGATGCTATGCGATCATTAATAAGTCATAAATCCTCTTTGCTCTCATTAAAACTTTTGAAAAGATATTTTTGGTTGACTGTGAAATAAGTCTGTTAAGATAAGTAATGGTTACCTGCTAAAACTTCTCATTTTTTTCAATTATGAGACAGAGGACATTCAAGTCCTGATGGCTGTTGTGTATCATGGAGCTTTAATTCAATGGACTTGAACAATGTTGAAACTAAAGTGCATATTAAATATTTGAAGCCGTAATTAGTATATGCATTTTTAACAAAATGTCTTGAACACAATGTAGCCTTAAACCCACTACCAAATTCTCTACTACAACCCCGTAAAGAATAAGCAGAGATATGCTGCATAGTATTCAAGGAGAACTGTGAGGAGATGCTCGAATGGTGTTAAAAGCAAAAGATAGGGCTTGGGTATTGGCAAGCTGCTGCTGTACTCACATCTTTATGTATCTGAAGTTAAAAATCAAATAAGAAATCAGTGCTACATGAACTTGTGAACCAGAATTTACCTATATTCCACTAAATATATCCACTTCTGTGATGGGTAGTAGCTTGATCTAATGCCACATTAGAATGATTTGACTGGCAAAGTATACTGAAACTTTTTTTTAAGTTTTCTATTCTTCAACAAAGAAAACACTTAGTGGATACCAGGGAATCCCTTAAGCAAGCAGGTGAATGGATGAATTTTGTGCATTAGTTTTATTTTCCCCAAAACATTATACTTTAGAATTGCATAAATGTGAAATACTACAATTTGTACAGTAGAAGAGTAGGACAAATAAATATTTGCAATGCTATAAAAATTCCAAATGAGTGTGCCTTTATGTAACTTAATGTTATGGATATATTGTGCAGAGGGCTGAATCCCTGACTGTGATCCAAATGTTCCCGGTTTGATTACTGGCCAAGGCAGTCACAGATCTAGCTAGGGAGGAAGATGAAATTCTAAGGTTATCTCTGTTCACAACCTTTTCGAGGAAGTTTTTTTTGTGTGTGTGTGTGTGTGTGTGTGTGTGTGTGTGTGTGTGTGTGTGTGTGTGTGTTGTGAAATATGTGCTATGCCTGTAAATAGCTAGTGTAACCAGAAATGGAGTAGGTGAAGTCATTATGTATGGTAGAACATCACCATTTGTTGGAGCATGTGGCAAAGCCCTTACACCACCTCACTGGTCTGCATATGTCTTAAAAAAAATTATTCCTTGGTAGTCAGTAAACAGAGGAAGAACTATCTTTAAAAAAAGGCTGGATGGTTGTGAGTCAACTTATCATAAGGGATAGCTTGTTGAAGAGAGAAAATATTGCATTTTTTTACACATGCATTTTAAGGGGTTTCTGCTGTCTGTGTATTCAGTTGTGTTAATAACATTTGATTCATGTGTTTGATTTATTTATTTTTATATTTTGTGTGATATTATGTTTAGACCCCAGGTAAAAGATATAGAGTTACATGTGATACATAATGGTATCCAGACAACTTACTACAGGCACACTGTTATTCCCACTTGCTGGCTCCCTCACCTTTTGTTCCCCTACCTTGCTTCAGTGGACATTTATATGCTACATGCCCCCTTTGGTTACATTTAAAACATCTAACCCCTAATCCTGGCCATGTACCTGAACTAGTGGCTTTCCTTGTTACTGGTAGACTCTATTGGGATGATTTAGGCTACCCACCATGGGTTCCCTTATATCCATGTGCAGCACTGGGTATCCCCTTCCTGTGCAGTCATGCCCTGTTTGCTAACTACAGATCCCCTTTTCTCTCCAGCTCATCTGCAGAGGACCATTCTCAGTCTGCCAAACATATTCTCATGTCCTCAGCAAAGTGCTAAGTGTTCCCTCACTAAAAGGTCTGCCAGCCTTTCAAAAGTGGTGACTTAACACCCACTCACCAACCTATGAAAGTAAGTGCTTAACTCAGCAATGCAATCACAAATACTTTCATCTGCGTTGAGTCCATGGAAGTTTCAGGTGTTTACTTGCAACAGTCTAGTAAACATTGTTTTACTGTGGCATAGTTTATACAGTCAGTATCAGACAATTTTGAAACAGCAGTTACAGCTTTACCATGGAGTAAGTAGGCCAAGAGCCATACCCAGAGCTCTTGGTCAACATTATATTGTTTGCATACCTTTTCAAATATATGAATAAAATGAACAAAATCCTCCTCCTCTGCAAATTGTGGAAGAAACTAACTGACCTTTATTGCTTCTGGGGTCCAGTTATTCCCTTTGGCATTACCTCCCTGACCCTGACGAAGAGTCAGCATCTCCTTCTCATGAGGAAACTGCTTCTCCTTTTCTTCAACCTCCAAATGTCACAGTCTCTCTTTGATCTCCTTTTCTTCAGCCTTCAAACATTTGGCCTCCAGTTCAAGTCTCTTTAACTCCAGACAGATTTTTCAGGCCTTTGAGGAAAAGGTGAGCTGTCCTGTTTCTGAAGGCTGCACCTCCCCCATCACTGGACTGGCTATCCCCCTGGTTGCTGGACCATGCTGCAGCTGCAATTAAGGCTAAAATCATATCCTCTTTAGTCAGGCTGGCATGCAGCAGTCCTTTGACTTTGCACACCTTGGCCAGCTGGTTCTTTGTTTGCTATAATCTCTGCTAATATCTTTGCCTGCTTTCCCTGACTAAACTAACTAGCAAAAAATAAATAAAACTGTTGTGAAACTGAAAGTCTGAATGTTTACCTTGTGGCTGTTGAGAGTACACACACCTTCAGTGACAACTGCTTGCAGGCTACAGAAGTTCAATGAATATCCCATTGCTCTGACACTGGTATGTGACACCCCCTCTTTATCCCTGGCCAGTAATCAAGGAGCCCCAGTCATCACCAGTGAGAGGCAGCACTAAAAACAGGAATGGATTTACACAGTGTTTCAAATGCAGCTCTCTGCATCAAGCACAATTTCCCTCAAGAGTACAAAGGGAACACACTACACTGGGGCTGGACTCACTCTCTCTCCAGATCTCAAACAAGACTCACTTTGGAGCACTGTGTCCCAGTTCCAAGTGTCTGATGTACATAGTTGAATATTTGATTACACACACACACACACACACACACACACACACACACACACACACACACACACACACACACACACACACACACACACACACCTGGGAAAGGGTGACAGATTCACTAGCTGTGTCCCCTCCCTCCAGACTACAAGGTAGATTGCTGCCACCAGTCAAATACTCTAAGGCTCTTACAAAGGTAACCAATTATACTGTTAAATTAATACTGATATACAGCAGATATCAAAAGTGTACACACCCCTGTTAAAATGCCAGGTTTTTGTGATATAAAAAAATGAGAGCACAATAAATCATTTCAAAAATGTTCCCACCTTTAATGCAACCTATAACCTGTACAATTCAATTGAAAAACAAATAAATCTATTTGGGGAAAAATATAAAAAGTAAAAAAAATACAATAAGCTGGTTGCATAAGTGTGCACACCCTTAAACTATTACTTTGTTGAAGCACCTTTTGATTTAATTACAGCATTCAGTCGTGGGTGCACACCTCCCACCAATTAAAGAGACTCTGATTTACCCCAATTAAAGTTAAGCTGTCCTAGCAGGGTTTTCCTGACATTTACTCAGTTGCCTGCTACAGCAAAAGCCATGGTTTGCAGAGAGCTTGCAAAGCATCAAATGGATCTCATTGTTGAAAGGTATCCATCAGGAGAAGGGTACAAAAAAAATTCCACAGCATTGGATATACCATGGAGCACAGTGAAGACAGTCATCAAAAAGTGGAGAAGATATGGGACAACAGTGACTTTGCAAAGAATTGGACATCCATCCAAATATGATGAAAAGACAAGACAAAAACTGGTCAGGGAGGCTGCCAAGAGACCTACAGCAACACTGAAGGAGCTGCAGGAATTTCTGGCAAGTACTGGTTGTGTACTACATGACAGCAATCTCCCGTATTCTCCATATGTCTGGACTATGGGGTAGGGTTGCAAGACAGAAACCTTTTCTTACACAGAAAAACATCCAGGCCCAGCTAAAATTTGCAAAACATACATCAAGTCTCCCAAAAGCATGTGGTGAGGGAAAATGTGTTATGGTCTGATGAGACCAAGGTTGAACTTTTTGGCCACAATTCCAAAAAGTATGTTTGGCGCAAAAACAACACTTCACATCACCAAAAGAACACCATCCCCACAGTGAAGCATGGTGGTGGCAGTATCATGCTTTGGGGTTATTTTCTTCAGCTGGAACTGGGGCTTTAGTCAAGGTGGAGGGAATTATGAACAGTTCTATATACCAGTCACTTTTGGCCCAAAACCTTCAGGTGTCTGCTAGAAAGCTGAAGATGAAGAGGAATTTCACCTTTTAACACGACAATGACCCCAAGCATACATCCAAATCAACAAAAGAATGGCTTCACCAGAAGAAAATTAAAGTTTTGGAATGGCCCAGCCAGAGCCCAGACCTAAATCCAATAGAAAGTCTGTGGGTGAGGGCTGTGCACAAGAGATGCCCTCGCAATTTGACAGATTTGGACCACTTTTACAAGGAAGGTAGATCAAATATTGCCAAGTCAAGATGTGCCATGCTGCTAGACTCCTACCCAAGAAGACTGAATGTTGTAATTAAATCAAAAAGTGCTTCAACAAAGTATTAATTTAAGGGTGTGCGCACTTATGCAACCAGCTTATTGTACTTTTTTATTATTTATATTTTTCCCCTAACAGATTTGTTTTTCAGTTGAATTGTACAGGTTATAGGTCACATTAAAGGTGGGAAAACTTTTGAAATGATTTATTGCAGTCTCATTTTTTATATCACAAAAGCCTGGCATTTTAACAGGGGTGTGTACACTTTTTATATCCACTGTAAATGGTAGAGTGTGAGTGAAGCAGTAAGCCATATAGGAGTGGTCACAGTGTCACTAAAATAAACACAAGTACTCTCAAAGTGTTAAAAGTATCCACTAAAAGACTAGCCACAATGAAAAGATATAAAAATATTTAATAATGGATAATAAAATAAAAAACAGGAGTATACTTAATATTTTGTTACAATAAACAACAGAGTTTTCAGTCACAGGAAATACAGAAAATAACACAGCTGTATAGATTCTCACAGATGCAGAAAAAAGAAAATAATACTAAACTAATCTTACTGTATTATTCCTAACTGAACTAAAGAGAAACTGTCCCTAGTTAACTCACTTAGTATTGCAAGGCAGGATGTACTGCTGAGATGCTCACTTTCACAAGGCAAGATGAGATACTACACACTGACTGAACTTTACAACTAACAACTGAACAACTACAACTGATATAGATCTTATATCAGGTTCCAAAGAAAAACAAAAAACAAACAACAAACTTCTGCTGCCAGAGTTCCTTCCTTCAGCTGGTTATAGAATGACATCACATCTAGTCACCTGACTCTGGCACAATACACATTCAGAACTCTGTTAAGATTCTATCGCAGCATTTTTAACATAAGCAATTTTTACAAATACATTTTTAAAACAAGCATCTGTACAAATCAATGTGACAGTCAAATGACATGTAATACTTAAGCAAGCAATGCTGGCATAGGCCACACATTCACTGTCTTACTTTTTCTGGTACATCATCACACACTGTATTACTTTAACTCTTCAAATTGACATTGTAAGTTGGTAAACTCCTTTCACTGGTTCATGCTAACAGACCACACTTCATTACTCAATATTATCAGTTCTATGACGCTAAGTGCTCAAAAGTACCTCCGGCCAGCCAAATGGATAAATTCCACAGTTTATTAAACAGACCACACAAAAAATATATAAACGCTCTTCCAACACAAATAACAATTGCGTTTTCATCTCACTATGTGGGACTTCATCAGATACTAGGAACTTTTGAATCATTAAGAAGATGGAAAAAGTCATTTTTATTATTATTTATAAAGAAGTTTTTAATTATATTCATTGAATCTTACTAGACATTCTCTTAGCGTCCCTTAAATTCAAACTGATAAAAGTTTCACATGTCATATACAATGTTTCATACCATATATAAGTTTCATATATACTACATGCATTTTATATTTATTTATTTATTTATATATTTAAATATTTAATTATTTATATAGAAATATATTTTTATATTCATACACTTGGATAGGTAACAAGGAAGTTATTATAACTATGTATTTTAAGTATTTTATGTATTGTATGTATTTTATGTATGCTTTTATTTATTATAAGAACAAATATTCAAGGGTAGAAAAGTTAGTATGGAAATTTAATGTTAAGTATCCCCTTTTTCATACATTATATACATACATAAAAACGTATGTTTTGGAACGGAGATTTGCAACATTAAGGATATCTTGAATAATGTATGAAATACTCATGAATATTCATGAGTAAGTGAAGCCGATTGGGCATTTTAAATTGTGAAAGATCAACTCTCATTGGTATATTACTTCAATTGTAAAGGAAATAAGATATTTAAATGTCATTAGCACAACTTCCTAGTATCTGATGAAGTCCCACATAGTGAGACGAAAACACAATTGTTATTTGTGTTGGAAGAGCGTTTATATATTTTTTGTGTGGTCTGTTTAATAAACTGTGGAATTTATCCATTTGGCTGGCCGGAGGTACTTTCGAGCACTTAGCGTCACTAGCACCACTAACATTGGTATTTCTTGGTTGTTTCGCTGTGGAGGCTTTTGCACTATGAAGGTTATTAGTTGGATTGCAGTGAGTGCTCTGAGTACACCGGGTAGCAGCCTGCCGCATATTTAGTATGAATCCAGACGGGCAGGAAGAACTTGGTTTGATCAGGAAGTTAATAGGTCAGCTCACAGAACTTGTTAACTTACTCACACCAGTATGTTCGAACCTTATTCATTTAAGAAACGAGGACAAGACACAAGGAACCGAAGGGTTAGTCCAGCAGCAACATAAAAGGAAAAGGGAGCTCATTGGCGAACACGAGGACGCCGGCGACCCAGGAAATCTTCAGGATTCAGAATTTGATCCTCGTAATACACCGAACATTTTTGGGGAAGGAAGAAGTGGTCCTTCTCAAAGAGGAATGACATACAAGGACTTAGGAGCTAGACCTAAAACCACAACAGGTACTGTTAATAACGTTACAACCACCAACGAGTGGCTTCAGAAGAACTTTAATTTTCATAGTATTGACAATATGAGAAAAAGTGTTGCGGATGGTGACACTTATAGTGCGAAATTAGACAAACTTTATAAACTAATGTTACAATTCAGAACGTGCATCATTGAGAACGCTTATTTAAAAGAATGCATTAAAAAGGAAATAGTCCCAAAGGGACTTCGTATATGTAAATACCCCAATAATGTGCAAATGGGGACAGTTTTTTATGAAAGTTTATTGAAAACTTTTAATAAATGTGGGTTGGAAGTTGTGCAACATATTATTGACGAGAATGAAAGAAAATTAAAACTTTTAGATAAGGAAATTGGAGAAATTGATGTATGTATTAAAAGTGACATGATTTTTAGTATTAATGAAGAGAAAGAGAAATATTTTAAAATTAGAAGTGATATTGACTTGAAATGTGATGAAATTATACAGCGTAAATGCAACAAATTGAATAGGGACATGTATGAATATGCAAATGACATGAGTTATCCTAAGCCTATACATAATAATTATTATAAAGGAAGTAAGAATAATAATAACAATAATAAAAATAAAAACAAAAGGGACGACAACAGGAATTATAATAGAGACATAATTGAGGAACATCTATATGATATGGAATTTCCACCATTAGGAAAAGATCAAGAAATTTTCTTTGAGCAAGGAAATGATAGGAGAGGGAATTTTCAGATGCGAGGGGAGAAAAGGGGAAGAAGGAGATTCAGGTACTAGATACCCTCACCCATTATGATATTGGTCAAGAGCAAATTTCTGATGTTCATTTAGAGTCTAATTATGATGTAGGACGTGATTCTAATTCTAATTTTGATTTAGTTGTTGACTTTGATTTAAATTACAATTTTGATGAAGACAACACCAAAAATATGACAGAGAACAATGACATTTATAGAGAAAATGTTAAAAACAGTTTTGAAGGATTTTCAATATACAATTTTAGTAATTATACCCTTGACAAAAAACATTTTAATTTATTAAGTAAAGGGTTAAAATACATCCCATCTAAGAAAGGAGACACAGCTAGTACTATTATAGACATGAAACTTTTTTTAAGGAAAATTAATTTAACTATTTTGGCTTCTAGAGCAGGATTTAATAAAGAGAACAAAGATAATAAAGAAACCAAAAAATTGACTAGGAAATCAATATACAACCCCCCTCTTTTACCACAAATTAAGAACTTTGAGATGGTTTTGGAAAAAGAAATAAGAAAGAATTACACTAGGAAAGGAACTTATTTTTACCAGAATCTATCAAAGGATGAGAATGAATTATTAAAAGAAATTACAGAGGACAAAACAGTGAGAATCATGAAACCTGATAAAGGGGGTGGGATAGTAATAATGGATAAAATTTTGTATGAAGCAAAAATGCGTGCCATTTTAAATAATGAAGACAATTATTGTGTAGCTTCAAAACAGGAGGTTGAGATGGCACATAAGAAAATTGAATTATTAATTCATGATTTACACCTAGAAAAAGTTATTGATATCAAAACTGTTAATTATTTAAAGGTGAAAAAACCAAGGGTGGCCACAATTTTTGGCATACCCAAAATACACAAAAATCAGGAAAATCCCCCATTAAGACCCATAGTGTCAGCAGCAGGAGCAATGACTGTTCCATTAGCTAAATATGTTGATACAAAAGCAAAGCATATATGGGTCAATAATAACACTATATTAAAAGATTCCTGGGATTTTCTAAGAGAAATAACACCTAAAGTATATAAGGAAGAAATCACCTTCATTACTATAGATATTGTTGACTTGTTCTCTTGCATTCCACACAAAGAAGGAATGAAATTATTTGAAGAAAGTATTTTTTTAGACAATATCATGACACATGAAGAAAAAATAGCTACTGTCAGCTTTATGGATGTGATTTTGAAAAATAATTATTTAATCTTTAATGGTGAATATTACAAACAAAAATCCGGAGTCTCAATGGGAGTGGCATGCGCCCCTACATACGCGAATTTAGTACTATCCAGATGGGAGGAAAAATATATCACAAATTCCAAATATAAAGACAAATGGGTATTATACCATAGGTTTTTGGATGATATAGTTATGTTCTGGATAAGGGTCGAAAAAGACTTCCAAGAATTCATGGATTATTTAGATACTACCACAAGTTTTTTGAAATTTACTTATACTACAAATAAAAATGTGCTTAATTACTTAGATGTGGAGATTTATAAATACAAAAGTAGCTTTGAAACAAAAGTATATAGGAAATCAACTTACGTTAATTCCTTTCTACACTTCCAAAGTGCACACCCCTTTCACAGTAAGAAAAATATTTTAAAAGGACAATTTGTGAGGGCGTCCAGAATGACGAGTCGACAAGAGGATTTTTACACAGAATGTGATAGACTGGAAAATATGTTTTTGGAAAAAGGTTATCCTATTGAGTTTATAAGAAACATAAGGAAAGAAATTGAGATAGGTAGAAGTGGAAGATTCCACCCTATTAAAGGTATAGAACGAACTACCACTAATGATATAGGAAATGAAAAAATAGAAAATATAGGAAAAATAGATAATGAAGGTGAAAATTACCAAAGAAGATTGATATTAGAATACAATTCCTCCAATAAAAATGTAGGGGGAATAATTAGTAGAGAATGGAAAAAAAATTTAAACTATACTGACATCGAGGAAGTCAGGAAGATAGTACCTAAAATTGTTTATAAAAATCCACCTAATATTAGGAATATGTTAGAAAGAACAGGTAAGACAAAGAGAACAAAACCTGACCAGACAGTAGGAACTTTCAAGTGTGGTAGGTGCACCCAGTGCATTTTTATAATAAATAAGAAAGAAATGTACTTGGAGAGTAGAAATAAATTAATAAAAAGTTACAGTTACTATAACTGTGATACACAGAGAGTAGTATATTTAGCGACCTGCCAAATATGTCAATCTTTCTATATTGGAAAGACAGAGAGACCCCTAAAAAAGAGGGTCTATGAACACACCTATGACATCGAAAAAGAAAGAGAAACAAATGCACTTTACAAACACACTAAAAATTGTTCGGGAGCAACCTACTTGTTTTTTGTATTAGAACAGATTCAGATTGACCCCAGGGGAGGCCCATGGGAGGACATATTAGAAAGTAGGGAGCTATGGTGGCAGGTACATTTAGATGCGAGTAAAAGCCCAGGATTAAATGATCATATATCCATAGGAGCTATTTTGAGGTTAAAATCAAATAAAATTTAAATTAACATATTCCAGTTTTTAACACTAGAGGGTAGTAGACTTTTGAATCATTAAGAAGATGGAAAAAGTCATTTTTATTATTATTTATAAAGAAGTTTTTAATTATATTCATTGAATCTTACTAGACATTCTCTTAGCGTCCCTTAAATTCAAACTGATAAAAGTTTCACATGTCATATACAATGTTTCATACCATATATAAGTTTCATATATACTACATGCATTTTATATTTATTTATTTATATATTTAAATATTTAATTATTTATATATAAATATATTTTTATATTCATACACTTGGATAGGTAACAAGGAAGTTATTATAACTATGTATTTTAAGGATGGTTTTTAAGTATTTTATGTATTGTATGTATTTTATGTATGCTTTTATTTATTATAAGAACAAATATTCAAGGGTAGAAAAGTTAGTATGGAAATTTAATGTTAAGTATCCCCTTTTTCATACATTATATACATACATAAAAACGTATGTTTTGGAACGGAGATTTGCAACATTAAGGAGATCTTGAATAATGTATGAAATACTCATGAATATTCATGAGTAAGTGAAGCCGATTGGGCATTTTAAATTGTGAAAGATCAACTCTCGTTGGTATATTACTTCAATTGTAAAGGAAATAAGATATTTAAATGTCATTAGCACAACTTCCTAGTATCTGATGAAGTCCCACATAGTGAGACGAAAACGCAATTGTTATTTGTGTTGGAAGAGCGTTTATATATTTTTTGTGTGGTCTGTTTAATAAACTGTGGAATTTATCCATTTGGCTGGCCGGAGGTACTTTCAAGCACTTAGCGTCACTAGCACCACTAACATTGGTATTTCTTGGTTGTTTCGCTGTGGATGCTTTTGCACTACGAAGGTTATTATCAGTTCTATGACTGAAAATTTGTTGTATGTGTGAGCTGGTTAAAGGAGACAGTTGAATTCCATGATTTCACACTGCAACATTTCTCAAGAGTGTTCAATGACAACACTCACCTTAATGACAATAAACACTCAAAGAATGAGATGGCAGGGCAATGTTTTCTCTGAATCTTGTCTAAGATTTTATTTTGAAGGTTTACACTCAGTGTCAGCTTCCAGTTGACTTAATAATATCAAGCTTCTAAATCTTATTATGTTTATTCAGAGAGGTCACACAGTCCTGAGAATAAGACATGTTGTTTTACCCTTATGTGTGTGCAACAGTTGAGTTAGAATAATTAAATAGTTTGCGAAAGGGGTTGGTTTCTCCAGCACACTGCTGCTGTTTTTTTTTTTTTTTTTTTTTTTGTATTATGTTGCAAGGGACATGATTTTGATCATTGATGTTATGTGCTCACTCATTAGGAACTTGATGTTTTAAGTATAAACTTTCTGAATGATGATCTTTCCAATGATATAAGCAGTTTCCAGTTTTCTAGATTCTTCTTCTATGATTATTTGGGCCACATCTTGTCAGTTTTCCCCACTGCTCTGACAATGTTCTGAACTCTTTTGATTTTTCCTTCTCTGTTGTTTCAGTTTAAAATCCCATTACGCATACCTAGCTGAATTTCAGTGCTTTAAGAAAGTGACTTTACATTTCATTGTATTAACCCTCAGCTACTGCCTTTTCTCCCGATGCTTGCAATGATTTGAGTAGTTTAGAATTCCCTATCTCACATTCACTCTCACTCTTTAGTTTGCAATTAACTTCAATTTACATGTTGTACAAAACATGCAAAAAAGACAGCGGTTTGAATTGCACAAATCATCCCATTCAGTTTGACAATATTCTTATCATAGAAACCTCATATCATTTTTCCTGGCATTTGAGACTGTACTTAATTTGAATTGAATATTTACAAAAAAGAGAATTTTGCTAATTTATACCTGCATTTTCACAATAGCCACCATTTGCACACAAGAAGAATATTTTATCAAGTTAATTTGTAAGATTAATTAGATTATTACATAAGAAAATTAATTTATTTTTGGAAAGGAGATTCAGTGTAATTCATTTTATTGACAAGGGATACCTGGCTAAACTTATAAATTACATTGGTTGCGAAGTGTCTAATAGCAGAGGTGGTGAATATTTACCTGTTTTAAAGTTAAAAGTGATTTTTAATGTAGTAAAGATAACAGTATAAAAATAACAGTGGTTTTCTTTTTGACACAGTCATTGTATTCTCTGATTATTAAGGTTATTGCAAGGAATAATTGGAAAATATTACAGGGGAACTGTAATCTTAAAAAATAGGGAGGGTTATCCTAATTTGTGACAAAGAAAGGACATCTATGACACAGATGATTGATCCATTTGTTGTATATTTGAAGAGAGTTTGTGTCTATAAAAAGGGTGTATGAATGTATTTTGTCATTTGTTGTGAATTTGAGTGGTTTATGAACATGGGTAAGTATTTCTGATGAAGTCTTGTTATTAAATAAATGAAAGTGCTAAAAATCCTATGAGGTGGCTCTTTATATATATATATATATATATATATATATATATATATATATATATATATTTATATATATATTTTTAATATTTAGTGGTTTTATATCAGTCATGGACAGTTTTTGGAGTTTGTTAGTCTTTTGAGTGGACTATGTCATGGAGTCCTCTTCTTTGACTGGATCGACCCTACATACCATTCCATGTGAATTTGGTAGTGCCCTTTGTAGGTTTCAGAAAATAAAATGGAGAATTTGAGGCTTTCAGTTGTGAAGGTACAAACTGTGGGTTTCAGAAAGAATTAGACAATTTTAGAACTGCCCTTGTGGAGGTACAATATTGATTTTCTTTGTCTAACAGTGAAGACAATGAACATGTTGTTCCTGGTTTTCTGAGATGGGGAAATATGGATATGGATGGTGTTTTTTTCCCAGCCGTCCAGCTTTGTTGGACTTTAGATGCAGGGGAAGTAAACCTGATGTAGCAGTGATTTCCTTTTGATGCATTCATTGCATTCTCTGGCTGTTCTAGCTATTGTTCGGAGTAACTGGAAATTATTGTGGGGCAATGGTGAACTTTAAAAGATAGTGGAAGACTATCCTAATTGTGTGACAAAGAGAATGCAAATTAAAGACCTTCTTATTTATGGCAAAGAAAGAATGTAAATTAAAGGCCTTATTGGAGTATACATCATCTCCCACAAAGATCAAGTTCACCAAAGGACGTTCCTTTTCCCTGTTTTAATTGTAAGCACTATAAATACATTTTATCTTCCCCCTATTTTGTGGTAATATTCCATATATTTTTATGGCTAACAATTTGTAAGCCTGCAAATCTGATGATATGGTGTATTTAGGAAATGCTCATCATATGACATGTTCTATTTAGAGAAAACTACTAGGACTCTTTCTGGAAAGATATACAAACATAATTTGGCAATTAAAAATTTAAATTGTATTAAGTGAATTAGTAAAGCATATTATAAAATGCACAATTACAATTTTTAGTAATTGTGCAGTTGCATAGGAACATCAGAGGTGAAGATGACAACACTCTGGAGTACAGGGAACTTGGAAAGGAAATTAAATTGAATGTAATTTGCCATTTAGAGCTGGATGATTGCAATAATATTAAATGTGAACTTAAGAAAAGGAACGTTTCAGAAAGGTATGGTAGCAACTTGTAATTTTAACTTCTGTCCAGATTTCTGTATTAAGTTTGGTCATTATAGTTGAAAATAGAGTAACATATTTATTTTTAAAATATTTCAAATGTTTAATTTGTTTGGATTTATTATTTTCATTGATAATAGGCTCATTTGTTTTGAATTTAAGGGGTGTATGCCTGTAAAAAGTATTTACGAAAGTGTATAAGCATTTCTGATGAAGTATTGTTAATAAAGAGACAAAAGTGCAAATAAACCCTAGAGGTGACTTTTTTTTATGCATATCTTTTCATATGTAATGGCTTTTACATCAGTCACAGACATTTTTAGAGTTACTGTGCTTTTTATTGTGTAACCTCCTCTAACTTATAAAATGTTACTTTTAGTCGTTCTTTCAGTAATTTTGCCAATAATAAATATTAAACTTTCTAAACTAGAAGTCACTGGTTCTCTTTTTTTTTATTTTTGCTGCCTGTTATGGATTAAAAACAGCTTCCCAACTTTTGATTCAAACAGATTACTTCAATCTAAAGTTGATCATATTAAGAAACATCAACAAATCCAAGATCAAAATAAAAAGTTTAACACGTATCAGTCAGCATTTGTAGTGCTAAGAATCAAATATATAGTTGAAGCAAAGCCTCAGCAACTACTTTGCAGCATAGTGGTGCTAAACACTTACCTATCATAGGAATTATTAGTGGTTCAAAGCTGGCTAGAAGAAATTACCTTTTTAAAGGATTTTTGGGATCCCATCCTGTCTGATATAACGAACACAATATATATATAATCGCAATGATAGAGACCCGACTGGTCTGGTATTAGGTAATAAAGGATAAACGCAGCTTCCCCAACAAGTACACTTTAATGGACACAAGATATCAAAATACACGACAGAAACATAATCCACTACGAAAATCACTGTTAAGCGCTTTCATCCGCCAAAGGCAGACTTCATCAGAACAATTAACATCAGCAACTGCTTCATGTTTTATGTAAATTTAGGCGCCAAAAACTATTAAAAATAAAGGAATCCTTAAAGGCATAAACAATTTAAAAATTCCATAGTTACTTAACTGTAATGTACTTTATATTTCCAAATAATAAATTAGTAAAATAGTAAAAAGTATATATTTATACATAAACAGCACACTCTCCAATGTCCTAAATTTCAAAATGTCATAGTAAATAGGGTATGAAATTACAACTTAAAGCTTAAAATACTTGGAGACACAGTGTATGTGAACCACTACTATTTCAGGAATATTAACTCTTCATTTCATGTGCACATTCTGCATTCTGTGATAGTTGGAACCTCCCACTTCCAATGGACACTCAATATTAAATAAGCTGACTAATATTCATATATATGATATATAACATAATATAAAATTTGTTTAAAATCTGAAAAGTGTGTCAAAAATTGATAATCATCATATAATAAATAATTAATTAATTATAAATATAAATATGTATATAAATATATGTAAATATAAATATGTATATAAATATATGTTCTTGTTCAAATAAATACATAAAAAATATCATATAATACATCATATAATACATAAATAATATATAAGAACAGTATATGAATGGTACTCAGCATAACTATCGCATTAGCAAGAATGGCTTAATACTAATATAATCATTAAGGCCTGGTTTTGTTGTGGCATCGGCTAAAATTTGCCAATAACTTTCTCTGCATGCCAATCTAGTTTTCCTGTCCCCACCCAATGGGTTTAAATATTCTTTATCAATAATTGAGAACTGGAAAGTATGATGTTCCCCTGCCTCACTGATGTGTTTATATAGTGCATTATTAAAATCTTTACATTTGATCTTATAATAATGTTCATAAATACGTTGCCTCAATTGTCTTTCAGTTTTACCTATATAGAATGCAGAGCATTCTATACACTTCGCTAAATACACTACCTGTTTAGTATAACAATTACCATCCATACTTTTAATCCTCGTCCCATTCACATTTTCTAATTTTATATAAGACTGATTATTAATGTATTTACATTGTTTACATCTCCCACATCTCTTTGTAGGGTTATATATGTTCCTTTTAGTACTTTTGTCATGCCCTACTTTTTCAAGTAATTTTTTAAGGTTAGGGACAGTCTTATATACTATTTTTGGGTAGAGTCCTAATTTCTCCTTATGTACATCAGATACTGTCACTATATCCCAATGTCTTGTCAATATCTCCTTAATACTGTCAACATAGGGAGTATAGGTAAGAACACATACCCTACCTGCTGGAAAACTACTTATAGATCCTATGTTCATATTGGATTCATATTTCCCTATTAATGGAATGTACTTACAATCCCATTGGGCAGAGACATAATTAATCGTGTCATCAATTAATTGTGTTGGATATCCTCTATCCAAGAAGAGTTGTCTGATAAATTTCATCTCAATCTCCATTTCCTTTCCTGTAGATGACATCCTAGCTCCCCTAATACACTGTCCTTTTACAATATTCTTGAATATATGACGTGGGTGGTTACTTGTATAATAAACATAATCATTAGAATAAGTACTCTTTCTAAAAACCTTAGAGGCAAATTCATTTTTTGTTTTGTAAACATATGTGTCCAAATATGGGATACCACTGTCACTAAAATTAAAAGTAAAATTTAAAAAATTAGTAGTACCATTAATGTATTCCACAAATTTTGTAATATCATCATTCGAGCCATTCCATAAAATAAAAATATCATCTAAAAATCTTGCATAAAAGATGATGTTGGACGAATATTCACTATTGAGTACATATTTAGTCTCCCAATCCAGCATCACCAAATTAGCGAATATGGGTGCGCATGACGCACCCATAGCTACCCCTTTACTTTGTTTAAAAATTTCGCCCTCGAATGTAATGTTATTGTGGTCCAGGACTAATGACATCATATCTAAAATAAGGGCTATCCTGTCCCAACTTAAACTAGAGTAACTCCGGAGGCTATTACAAAAAAAATCCAATCCTTCTTCTTTAGGGATGCTGGAAAATAAGTACATTAAAGTACATTACAGTTAAGTAACTATGGAATTTTTAAATTGTTTATGCCTTTAAGGATTCCTTTATTTTTAATAGTTTTTGGCACCTAAATTTACATAAAACATGAAGCAGTTGCTGATGTTAATTGTTCTGATGAAGTCTGCCTTTGGCGGATGAAAGCGCTTAACAGTGATTTTCGTAGTGGATTATGTTTCTGTCGTGTATTTTGATGTCTTGTGTCCATTAAAGTGTACTTGTTGGGGAAGCTGCGTTTATCCTTTATTACCTAATACCAGACCAGTCGGGTCTCTATCATTGCGAGTGGTGTTCGTTTTACTGTCTTACTTAGTTGTTGTGCTCGACATGGCTGGCAATGGTGAGGAATCGCAGGAAGTCCCAAACGGTGAGGAGCTCAGACTACTCAGAGCGGAAGTGTCTGGGTTGTACACAGAAGTCAGGAAGTTGACGGAGATGTTTAACAGCCTCATGGAGGCTTCCAAACAAACTGCTGTAACTGAGAGTTTACCGATTATATCTTCCGGTAAGCATTGCTGTTCTAAAAAAGAAATAATTTTGACCATTGACACAAGTTTGGATACAGAAATACCTAATGGTCAACGATGTACTGAGCTGAGTGTATCCGGCACTCGGCATGGGTCGTTGGAAATGCTGCCTACGGAGGACAAATTTGTGCTGTCTCCTGACAAGGATTTCACGTTTGACTTTAGTTTGCTACATAACCGTGCTGATTCGGAGAATCAAGGGGCAAAACCCAAGACATATCCTATCTTCAAAACATACTCGACTGTTGGCAAAAAGGACATATGTCCAAATAAAGGTACTGTGAAAAACAAAACTGCTAGTCCAAAAAAGGACGTATGTTTTGATAAAGGCATAGATTATAAACGGAAAAAAGACAGTAAAACTAATTGTTATAACAATGATGTTTTTAACCAATTTTTAAGCGATGAATGTAATTTTGACAATGTATATCAAGTACCTTCTTCACATTCAAGGAAAATGAACCAGAATAGTATTAAGGATATGATTTTTAATTTTGGAAAAAAGTTATCTCTTATTAAAAACATTAAAGTGGATAATGCTTACTTGTCTAAATGTATAGATATACAAGTAGTACCGAAAGGTCTCAGATTTTTTAAACTTCCTATGGGGTTGACTTATAGTGACAGTGTTAAATTTGAATTCAACAACCTGTTTGATGATTTTGGATTTCAGTATATGAAACTATTAATGAAACATAATGATGAGAAATTGACTACTCTTATCAATGAAGTGGAAATTATTAATGAAAGTATTTTACAACATTGCGATTTCCAGGCATGGAAAGATTTATATGAGAAGCAATTTTTTTCAGCAGATTAACAAGCATTCAATATACATAGCAGAAAGAATGGGAAACTGGATTGTGATGTTGAAGCATATCAGCTTCAGAAAGCTTATATTTGGCCTCAGGAAAGGAAGTTAGTATATATGGACAGGAGATTTAGTGAGAGAGAGGGGAGAGAAGAGAATAAAGAAAATTTTCAAGGGGGCAGATACCACCCGAATTTCAGAAAGAATTATCACAGTTACAATCAGGTGAACAGGAAATTTTAGAGGAGTCTTCGCCCCGAGTGACCTCTGCAACTACAGAAGTATTTAATGTGCACATACAGAATACTGATGATGAATCCCTTAATGTCGTTCAACACAAGCATATTTTGAGTTCATACAACGGCTTCAAAGTGTATAATTATTCTGATTATTTTATACAAGCCGAGTTTTATAGTCTTTTAGCGAAGGGTATGAAGTTCATACCTAATTACAAGTTTTCATTGGTGGATACCATTAAACAAATCAAATTATTTTGTAGAAAATTAAATCTTGCGGTTCAATTTAATCAAGTGGAGGATAATCAAGTTACAGTAAACAGAGAATTAAAGAAAAAAAGCACTTATATGCCTATCAGTAATCCCATTATTAACAATTATGAAAAGATGGTATGCAAGGAGATATATTGGTACAATAAAAATTATAGAAGAAATAAAGATCAAATACATAAGCCTGAGGACAATTTAACTGTAAAAGAAAGGAAATGTCTGGATGAACTAATTTATAACAAAGATATCAGAATAATGAAACCCAACAAAGGGGGTGGAGTTGTTATTTTTTCTAATTCAGCATACAAGGAAGCTATTCACAATATCCTTTATGACTCAGGAAATTATGAAGTTATATCTATGAATGAAGTACATACAGGATATAGGAAAATTGATTTAGCCATAGAAGAATATTTATTGAACAACAGACTTACACAGGAGATTTATGAATTTATACGTATTGAATATCCTATTATGGTCCACATTGTCGGAATACCTAAAATTCATAAATCTATACCTAATCCACCATTTAGACCCATTATATCTGGGCCTAAATCCAAAACTTTTAATATAGGGCTAGTCATAGATAGATGGACCAAACACACTTACAAAAATATCCCTCATCTTATCATTGATTCATGGGATTTTTTAGGTAAATTGTCTCCTACCTTATGGAACATGGAATACAAATTTGTTACGATAGATGTTTGTGACTTATTTTCCAGCATCCCTAAAGAAGAAGGATTGGATTTTTTTTGTAATAGCCTCCGGAGTTACTCTAGTTTAAGTTGGGACAGGATAGCCCTTATTTTAGATATGATGTCATTAGTCCTGGACCACAATTACATTACATTCGAGGGCGAAATTTTTAAACAAAGTAAAGGGGTAGCTATGGGTGCGTCATGCGCACCCATATTCGCTAATTTGGTGATGCTGGATTGGGAGACTAAATATGTACTCAATAGTGAATATTCGTCCAACATCATCTTTTATGCAAGATTTTTAGATGATATTTTTATTTTATGGAATGGCTCGAATGATGATATTACAAAATTTGTGGAATACATTAATGGTACTACTAATTTTTTAAATTTTACTTTTAATTTTAGTGACAGTGGTATCCCATATTTGGACACATATGTTTACAAAACAAAAAATGAATTTGCCTCTAAGGTTTTTAGAAAGAGTACTTATTCTAATGATTATGTTTATTATACAAGTAACCACCCACATCATATATTCAAGAATATTGTAAAAGGACAGTGTATTAGGGGAGCTAGGATGTCATCTACAAGAAAGGAAATGGAGATTGAGATGAAATTTATCAGACAACTCTTCTTGGATAGAGGATATCCAACACAATTAATTGATGACACGATTAATTATGTCTCTGCCCAATGGGATTGTAAGTACATTCCATTAATAGGGAAATATGAATCCAATATGAACATAGGATCTATAAGTAGTTTTCCAGCAGGTAGGGTATGTGTTCTTACCTATACTCCCTATGTTGACAGTATTAAGGAGATATTGACAAGACATTGGGATATAGTGACAGTATCTGATGTACATAAGGAGAAATTAGGACTCTACCCAAAAATAGTATATAAGACTGCCCCTAACCTTAAAAAATTACTTGAAAAAGTAGGGCATGATGAAAGTACTAAAAGGAACATATATAACCCTACAAAGAGATGTGGGAGATGTAAACAATGTAAATACATTAATAATCAGTCTTATATAAAATTGGAAAATGTGAATGGGACGAGGATTAAAAGTATGGATGGTAATTGTTATACTAAACAGGTAGTGTATTTAGCGAAGTGTATAGAATGCTCTGCATTCTATATAGGTAAAACTGAAAGACAATTGAGGCAACGTATTTATGAACATTATTATAAGATCAAATGTAAAGATTTTAATAATGCGCTATATAAACACATCAGTGAGGCAGGGGAACATCATACTTTCCAGTTCTCAATTATTGATAAAGAATATTTAAACCCATTGGGTGGGGACTGGAAAACTAGATTGGCATGCAGAGAAAGTTATTGGCAAATTTTAGCCGATGCCACAACAAAACCAGGCCTTAATGATTATATTAGTATTAAGCCATTCTTGCTAATGCGATAGTTATGCTGAGTACCATTCATATACTGTTCTTATATATTATTTATGTATTATATGATGTATTATATGATATTTTTTATGTATTTATTTGAACAAGAACATATATTTATATACATATTTATATTTACATATATTTATATACATATTTATATTTATAATTAATTAATTATTTATTATATGATGATTATCAATTGTTGATACACTTTTCAGATTTTAAACAAATTTTATATTATGTTATATATCATATATGAATATTAGTTAGCTATTTTAATATTGAGTGTCCATTTGAAGTGGGAGGTTCCAACTATCACAGAATGTAGAATGTGCACATGAAATGAAGAGTTAATATTCCTGCAATAGTAGTGGATCACATACACTGTGTCTCCAAGTATCTTAAGCTTTAAGTTGTAATTTCATACCCTATTTACTATGACATTTTGAAATTTAGGACATTGGAGAGTGTGCTGTTTACGTATAAATATATACATTTTACTATTTTATAATTTACTATTTGGAAATATAAAGTACATTATAGTTAAGTAACTATGGAATTTTTAAATTGTTTATGCCTTTAAGGATTCTTTTATTTTTAATAGTTTTTGGCGCCTAAATTCACATATAACATGAAGCAGTTGTTGATGTTAATTGTTCTGATGAAGTCTGCCTTTGGCGGATGAAAGCGCTTAACAGTGATTTTCGTAGTGGATTATGTTTCTGTCGTGTATTTTGATGTCTTGTGTCCATTAAAGTGTACTTGTTGGGGAAGCTGCGTTTATCCTTTATTACCTAATACCAGACCAGTCGGGTCTCTACCATTGCGAGTGGTGTTCGTTTTACTGTCTTACACAATATATATATATATATATATATATATATATGTGTGTGTGTGTGTGTATGTGTATTTTTTTTCTATGACCGTATTTATTTATGTGTAAATCAAAAGTAAGTGTTACTGCATGACACAAAGGTTAACTTAGCACCAGACATTGGGTAGCATAAGTGTTAGTGCACATGTAAGACAAAGGGCTCTCTACACCACTTTCCTCATGGTTCTCTTCACACTGCTGACTTACTGCATGTCTTCAACCTTTTATTTTGATTTTGGGCTTGTTAATGTTTCAGTGCATACTTAGTAGAAATGTTCAAAGTTTTTTGTATGATCAACTTTAGATCAAAATAATATGTTTCAGTCTAAAGTTTTGAAGCTGTTGAAACCATCACAGTTGTCCTGTCATCAGCAGGAACCACAAAAATAAATAATGACTTTCAGAACAGCAGCCTAGCAAGCAGTCAAGTCAACCTTTCCTCCTGTATTTGTTGTATTTTAGGCAGCATTTTATAAGGGTCATGTGCATTATTTATTTCCACATCCTTTTTTTCTGTCAGTGCTTGTTTCTCAGTAAAGGTCCCATCTGTTGAATATAATCATAGGATCACAGGATCATGGGAATTACAAGGCAAGTAAGTCAGCAGACCATTTTTGCCCTGCCTGATATATTTCCTAATTATGTACCTCCTGCTTCTAGAACAGCAAAGCAAGTCAGGCCAAGGATACCCATCGAGTTGTCAAGGTTTGCTTGGAAAAATACAAAATTGTCACTCTGTTTGATTTGCTATAGCAATTTATTCCAGAGATGGAGTCTCTACCCATACATACAATTCTCATCTGCCAAATTAATTTACTTCCATTCCCAGTGTGCGTCTTGAAAGCTGTCTCCAGTAGCATTTGTCATTATATCATTCTCTGTGTTTTTTATATTCCTGCTAAGGTTTCTTTTTCCGCACCACATCATAATTTTTTTCCTTCTGAGCGTGAGATCTAGGCATCTCTGAACTTGACAAGGGCTCCATAAGCCATTCATTCCCAATTTATTCTCCTGAAACAACAGAAAAGAGGAAAGTTGTATGTAAAGGAGCAAGCAAGATGATGGTCCCATGGTGGCTACCTGGCCCCTTGATTAAATTGACAAGTATTACTGAAGCTTGATAACAGAGCTTTTCTTGTGACCTAAGTATAATCTGTGGTTAAACCTGAATCTGTCAGATTTAAGTCCAAAAAAATTTTGCAGTTTATTCTCTACTTTGCATTTTTGCATCACTTTTAGTCATTCTAGATACAAGATCTCATCACTGGAAGCCCAAGCAAGATCACATTCACTTAATAAACCCAGATCACACTAAAACTTAATAAAACTCAAGGGTCAGATAACATCCATAATTTACTTAAAAGGATGTGAGCTCATTAAAAATACATTAATCAAAATTAGAAATTAATCATTGAGAAAATGTACCTTTTCTTGTATAGAAATAAGCTAAAACATATCCACTATTTAAGGGATTTTAAAGAAACACATTGCAAAACTGAGTATAGCATCATATCTCTCTCTCTCTCTCTCCATATACACACATATATATATATATATATATATATATATATATATATGTGTGTGTGTGTGTGTGTGTATTTTTTTCCACCACAAATGTGAAATGCAAAAAAATCTAGCCTTACAAATCTGGTATTTTACTTTAAGGATCTCACTTCTGTAGTATTAGGAATTACCTGTGAGGTAGCAAATTTTGTTTTATAAAATCATCTGATATGTTGTCAGAAGCTATTACTATCCTTGAATTTAACAATGAGAAGTACAGAATTAACACTATGGAAAGGTCTCAGAGATTTAAGGTGCACCAGGGATTGGTGATATAGCTGTTTCTCATTTGGTATTTTAGTTTTGGATAACATACAGCATGTAATACCTCAAGCATTGAGAATACAAATAATCTAGAAATGTTATAGTATTATGCAGATAATACCTCCAAGTTTCAGAAGAGAATTATTTGGACAGAAATATGGACCAAAGCAAATGTTATTAATGAGTGTTAACCACAATTAGAAGTATTTGGGTTTAGAGACTATATTTAAAAAAATGTAATGGCTCATATGTTGCTTTTGCACAACTAGTAAATTAAGATGATAACGGAAGAAAGAAAAAAACATTCTGATGTGTATCCATGAAATAGATAGTATCACAGAACTGACAAGAAGTGATATTCACAAATTAAGATTTTTTTATGAATAACTAATATATTATAAACACTGTACAAGAGGCAATGATAAACATAACAGAAGTTCTTTAGTTTCTTAATGATCATATGCAGCCCTTTTGTAAAAACTTCAGTGTTCAACAAAAAAAGTATTCACCTCATCTTTATGCTTGCAGATACTCTTGCTGAAAAGTAAAATTTTTAAGTATTAAGAAATTACTTTTAAATCTCCTGCTGAATATAAAAGAGTAATTGATCTGTTTCCAGCTAATCTGCACTAATATTAATGTGCTGGTAGGAATTAATTACCTCATTGTTTGGCCAAGAGGTAATTAGCTTTAAGTGGAATGCATAAAAGACTGGCAAGCAAATAAACAGTTTGATGAAAAAAATTGTAGGAGGCAGTTACATTTTGCCAAGTTGTTAATTAATAAATTTATTTACATCATGGACAAACAGTGACGTGATTGTATACTACTGCCATGATAGAATAGTGGAAGGTGGCTCAGTTAAACTTCAGCATTCATCATGAGCTTTAAAACTAAGTTTTTAAATAAGTTACTGTTAAAAAAAGTTTTTCAGTGAAAGACTGTGGCCATGCATGAAGGTGTATGCTAACACAATTTAATTGAAAATGTAAGTTTTCTAAACGAAAATTATGCAAATACCTTCAGTCTTCTGGCATTAGAACATGTCTGTAGTAGATTGTCATGCTCCAAAAAGGTGTGTATAGAAACCATTAGGGTACAAATGTACACAGTTTATGGATGGCCTACTGTAGGTAACACTCTTAGCAGAGAATGAATATTTTCGCCAAAATCTGTGACAAAGGGGAAAAGATTTGGAAAGACAATGCAAAGTAGGATACAATGGCATTCTGTATAAAAGCGCTACATTAGGATATATAAATAGGTGGTAAATATATGTTAGATATATCAGTTAAAAGCAGAAAGGCAGTTTGAATTGTAAGATAAGGATGGGGTTTGCCAGATAAATGTTTCTTAATTCAAGCTACTATAAAGAAGTCAGCTATAAGTGAAACAAACTCATAGAAATCCAGAAACAGAAAATATAGCAGAAAACTGATTTTACAGCCTGACATCTCTATACTTATTAATTAATACTAAATCCATGGGTAGATTCAGAAAGGTTAACTGAAATAGAGAAGAGTTATCTCAGAATGTTTTCACATTATAGTAAGCTTGTTCATTTCATAAACTGCTATACTGCTGAGGTTTTCCCCTCACAGATGCCTTAAAGCAGAGAATGGTCTCACTGGTGAAGCTTCATGTTTGTTAGTGCAGCAGTAAAGGGGAATAGGTAATGCTAATTAGATGTGGTCTCTTGCAGAAATGTTCTCGCTTTGCTTGGCATAGTCATTCAGAGAATTGCTCAGCCTAATAAAATTTTATTTTAGGAGGAAAAATCTTTTGTGAATATTCACAGTTGAGATGAGTGCAGAGGAGCCATGTGGCTGGGGGTGTCAGTGTGTGTGTGTGTGTGTGTGTGTGTGTGTGTGTGTGTGTGTGTGTGAGAGTGTGTGTGTGTGTGTGTGTGTGTGTGTGTGTGTGTGTGTGTGTGTGTGTGTGTGTGTGTGTGTGTGTGTGTGTGTGTGTGTGTGTGCTTGTCTATTGTGAATACTCAGTTCAGGTAAGTGCAGATGAACCAAGCAGCTGGAAGTGTGTGTGTGTGTGTGTGTGTGTGTGTGTGTGTGTGTGTGTGTGTGTGTGTGTGTCTGGCTGGTTGCACTATGAGAGTTAGGAAGAGATACTAAGAATATGTGTGTGTGTGTGTGTGTGTGTGTGTGTGGCTGGTTGCACTATGAGAGTTAGGTAGAGATGCTAAGAGTATGTGTGTGTGTGTGTGTGTGTGTGTGTGTGTGTGTGTGTGTGTGTGTGTGTGTGTGTGTGTGTGTGTGTATGTTGGTGGAGCATGCATTCAGTTGTGTAGGGATGCATTTCTGTGAGTGAGAGTGGGTGGGGGGCTTGTTTGTGAAAGAGTGTGTGTGTGTGTGTGTGTGTGTGTGTGTGTGTGTGTGTAAGGGGTGCCTTTGCAAACTCAAAGCATGGGCTGCTAGGGAAAACACTAGCACAATCAGATGTTACAGCACGATGTTTGATTCAGAGGTATGACCCTGACCTTGAGTAGCATCTTACCCTCACCAAGAATGATGCCACAATATGAAGACAAGATGATCAATTTCAACAATTGGCTTAAGTACTGGTGTCATTCAAAGGGGATCCAATGCCTGTCAGCTTGGGATGATATGCTCGACAAGCCACGATGCTTCGCTAGGGACGGCTTGCACCTGTCACCCCTGGGCTTTCAGATATTGGCAAAGGCTCTTGCTACCCCCATAGTGCCTTTTTTAGGCAAGGCTCAAAAGACAAACCCACCTCCATAGGTATCACAAGGGATAAGAAACTAAGAGTAATGCTACTCAACGCCAGAAGTATAAACCTCAAGATGCATGCACTCCAAACTCTCCTTAGCATGGAGAACATCGATATCTGTGCAGTAACAGAAACCTGGTTCAGGGCTCCGAGAGCACCCCAGCACTACCAGGTTATACCTCATACCATGCTTTTCGCCCCAAAACTTGGACCGAACCACAAAAGGAGGGGAGTATCGATATTCATCAAAGATACCCACACCTCCAGGTTGGTGGCAAAGCACGAAGCATCAGAGACTATCCATGTGCAACTAACAGTGGGTAAAACTGCCTTCCAGTTTATAGCCTGCTACAGACCACCCTCCCACACCCAGGAACCCCACTCGGCCTTCCTGAGAACACTGGAAAATATGAAGGTCTCTCCAAACACCATTATATTGGGCGACTTCAACTACCCAAACATAGACTGGGAGCATTACTCTAGCTCCAACACCCTAGCCCAAAGGTTCCTAGAATTTATAAACTCAAATGCTATGGAACAACTTGTTACCACTCCCACAAGAGGGGAAACATACTGGACCTGATCATCACCAACATGGGGACTCTATGCTCCAGACCAGAAGTGTATCCCTCACTGGTAAGATCAGACCATAAACTAATCTCACTGGATATTCAAATCCGACCCCACCCCTGCCCAGAAAACCACAGTGAAAAACTTCTCTAAAGCAAATTTTACACTCCTCAAAACTGAGGTGGAATCCTTCAAAGCCCCGGCCTGTGGAAAATACAGCCCAGACCGCAGAATCCTTTATAAACGCATTCTATGAACACCTTCAGGAATGCATGGATCATCGATCCCAAATAAAACCAAGACCCAATCCTCCAAAGGCAGGCGTCCTGTCTGGTGGACCCCAACCATAAACAAACTATACAATAGAAGGAGGAAGCTACTAAATGATAAAGCAAAATCCCAAAAGGGAAGGCATCACTGATCAGTATTAGCAAAAACTACGGGCACACATAAAATTGTCTAAGGCCAGCTTTGAGAGAAAAATTGCACAGGACACTAAGGATAATCACAAGGCTTTCTTTAGTTATGTTAGGAACCTGGGTGGTAATTCCCAGATATGCTCAGAATTAGTCCAAAATGACAAAAAATACACCGAACCCACAGACATTGCCAACATCCTAGCTGACAGGTTCAGCGCAAACTTCTCCCCCCACTCCCCACCAAAAGGGCAAATATCTATCCCAGCAGAGTGCTGCCCCCTGACATCTCAGATGCTCAGGTAAGAGCCGCCCTCTCCAAAGCAAAAAAATCAGCATCAATGGGACCAGATGGTGTCCCGAGCTGCGTCCTGCATGAACTCAAAGAAGAGCTAAACCCAAACATAAAACTACTGTTCAATCTCAGCCTTACTACAGGATATGTGCCCAAAGAGTGGCGTACAGCAACAGTGGTCCCTCTCCATAAAGGTGGTGCCTCAACGGATCCTGGAAACTATCACCCCATAAGCCTGACTAGCTTGGTCTGCAAAGCTATGGAAAGGATCATCATGGACCTCATAAATAAAGATATTGGGGACCTACAAACACTGGATCCTACCCAGTTCGGCTTTGTTAAGGGCAGATCCTGCCTCTTAAACCTGGTTGATTTCTTTGAAACAGTCACCAAGGCCATTGGCGAGGGAAGGTGGTCCACACAGCCTACCTGGACCTCGCAAAAGCCTTCGATACAATACCCCACTGGCATTATAGATAAGCTCACCAGCTTAAATATAAACCCCTATGTCACTAGATGGATTGCAAACTGGCTCAAGGACAGAACCCACATGGTTAGAATTGCTGGAGCCATGTCAGACTCCAACCAGTTACAAGTGGTGTCCCACAAGGCTCAGTCCTGGGACCTCTCTTGTTCGGTATATATTTCTCGGAGGTACAGGCCAACACGGAAGGACTGTGGCTGACCAGGTTTGCAGATGACTGCAAACTGGGTGCCATAATCGACTCTCCAGCCGACACAAGCATCCTTCAAAAGGGCCTCATAGAAACAGACAACTGGTGCCAGTGCCATGGCCTCAAGCTAAATGCCAAAAAGTGTATAGTCATCCCCTTTGGCAAAAACAAAGTGCCCACAAATTACCACATAGGTGGAAATCCATTAAGTACAGAAGAAGTAATTAGGGACCTGGGGACCCAAGTTGATAGCAATCTCTCATTTGACAACCACGTGGCCAAAGTGGTTAGAAAAACATTTTATATAGCTCACCTAATCGTGAAGGGATTCACATCTAGATCAGGGGAGGTCATCGTGCCTCTTTACTCATCCCTCATCATGCCCATATTTGAGTACAATGCCCCTTTTGGGATGTACCTTACCAGACACCTGCAGCAACTGGAAAGACCCCAAAAGTACCTCACCAAGAGGATCAAAGGGCTCAAACAGATGCCATATGCTGCCCGGTAAAAGAAACTCCAGCTCTACTCAGTGGCATACCGCCTGTTCAGAGGCGATCTGTGCCTGATGTATAAAGCCATGTCCAACCCGGAATTAATGGACATGCTGCACCTCAGAAAATCTAAATCCCATCGAGCTACACGAGAGACTTGAACCTCAGCACTGAAATAAATAGGACATGCTGGAGGGACAGATTCATAACCCAGAGGCTCCCTTCACTCTGGAATAAAATCCCAGTCCAGGTTAGGCAGAGTCCCTCATTGACTCTCTTCAAGAGGAATCTTGATGAGTGGATGGGAGATCGTAGGTTTACCCCGGGTATCACTTCTGTGTCACTGTTAGATAGAGGCACAGTATACTAACCTCGAAAAAGGGCATAGCAAAATAAATTTAAAATGGGTGGCGAAAGCCAAACACATTCTGGCTAGGCTTATAAATGCCCTAGGGCAGATAGCCTAGTATGAACCTATGAACCTATGAACCTATGACATGGTAATCAGCCACTAGTGAGGTGTTTCTCAGTACAGCTTTATCTCATATCTGAATTGGAATGTCTGTCCATTGTGCTAATTGGCCAATACACATATATGCACATGTGTGTGTGTGTGTGTGTGTGTGTGTGTGTGTGTGTGTGTGTGTATGTATATATATATATATATATATATATATATATATATATATATATATACACATAAATATATATATATTGTATTTATTTTCATTTGTAAATGGTTACTATTGATCACAGATTTCAGTGGGTTATTTTTAGGTTCAGCCTAGGGAACTATAATAAAGGGAAAAAACTACGTCTTAAGAGAAAAACTGCATTTCAAAAAAATGTGAAATGATAAATGGAAGAGCATAATGTAGTATACATAGTTGTCTTGAATACTTGAGATTATACAGTGAGCAGGTAGGTACTACAGAAAATTATAAAAGCAGTTAACAGAATTGGCAAATGTACAATATTTCCAGTATGTACACTTATGTTAGGAAAAACGGGAGAACAAACAATGGATCGTGGATGATAGTTTCTGGGCAATGGAGAGGCTGTTCCCTCTAACCTGTATAGTCAAAAAGTCTTTCTTCCCCGAATGTGTGATTGCCAGTTGATTTTTCACATGTAATGGTAACTTGATTAGAACTGACACTCTTTAAGGAGCATCCTTAGGGTTGTATTGTTTTCTAGAAGTACCCCACCTGACTGGTTGCAGTATGAGTTTCTCTGTCTGTTGAGCTTGATTTTGAGTGAGTCCTATATTATTCAGACTCACAATGGCTCAAGTAGGCTTGAAATATCATGCCTGCATGCCCTCAGCCAACTTGTACCTCTCTGTGAGTCATATTTTCTATACCGATTTGCCGTCATTACTGAGATTCTCAAAAAAATAAATCTGTATCTCTTATTCTCTGGAAAATGACTGCTGATCTTAAAACTTCTATTTAGTTGGTAGATTTTGTTAGTGTATAGTTTGAATTATTTTTTTGAAAGCCCATGGTCTCCTTCAATAATTTCAGTCTGGTTTTAGGCCACATCAGAGACTGGTAACAACACTCACTAGAGTCTTTAATAACCTCCTAACTTCCTAATGGTGAACAATGATTGATGCTATTGTGTTTTGGTCTCCCTTGATTTTTTTGCCAGGTTTTGACACTGAAGACCAATGCATGTTTGTGGCTTATTTGCAGGTGTATGGTGGTTGGTGTTTTGCAATCTGTGAGCGTTTTCCTTCTATCTGTGGAGTGCATGCAAACTATAGTTTTGGTCATGAATTCTATTCACTGTTGTGCAGAAACTTTGTGTTCTGTACTTGAGGCTTTCGGTATACACTGTATACATGCTTGCCCTGGGATATGTCATTCAAAGGAGAGAGCTAAGGGATTGCAACTGTACTGATGACAGACAACTGTATCTCACCTTACTCCTGGAGTGTGTGTCTCTTCTTGATTCACTTGAGAATACTGTGAACACCAGCCTTAACTGTCTGAAAATGAGTTGATTACAGGTTGATCTCACCAAGACTGAGGCTTTGATTGTACTTGTGATTTTATGACCTACAGCTGTTTTGTAGCAAGTGTCTCTGATTAACTTTTATAGCAGGAGGCTGGATATAGTTTTGATGGTGTAGAATCTCATGTTGTCCTTTGTGGCGAGCTGCCACTGAGGTCATGCAGGGACAGGCTGTTCCATCTGAGGACGTTGCTAATCACTTTATTTGTGCCTGGATTAATACAGCACCCTTTACCTGGAGCTTCATTGTGGTGACTTGTGATGACATTGCTTTATTTGTGCCTGGATTACTACAGCAGCCTTTAGCTGGAGCTTCATTGAGGTGAATTGTGATGACATCCCTTTATTTGTCCCTGTATTACTAGAGCACCCTTTACCTGAGCCTTTATTGTGGTGACTTGTGATGACATCAGTTTATTTTTGACTGGATTACTACAGCACTCTTTACCTGGGTCTTCACTGTGGTGACTTGTGATGACATTACTTTATTTGTGCCTGGATTAGTACAGCACCCTATACCTGAGCCTTCATTGTGGTGACTTGTGATAGGTTTGTAGGTTCATAGGTTGGTACTAGGCTATCAGCCCTAGGGCCTACGCAGGCCTAGCCATAACAATTCCCTAGATATTTCTTCCCACAATATTTACTTCTCTGGGCCCCTGTCTAGCAAGGCAACTGACATGATCCCCAGGGTGAATTTTCTATCTCCCATCCAATCATCAAGGTTCTTTTTGAAGAGGGCCAATGAGGCGCTCTGCTTGACATGTATGGGCACTCTATTCCAGAGTATGGGGAGTCTCTGGGTCAGGAACCTATCCCTCCAGCATGTTTTGTTCATTGTGATGACAAGGTTTAGATCCCTGGAGCATGTGGCTCTGAGGGATTGGTATTTCTTTAAGTGGAGCATGTCCAACAGCTCAGGGTTTGACAAGGCCTTGTATGTTAAGCAGAGATTGCCTCTGAGTAGACGATATGCCACAGAGTATAGCTGGAGTTTTTTTAGACGGTCAGCATATGGCATCTGCTTTAGGCCTGTGATTCTTTTAGTGAGGTATTTCTGTGGCCTTTCCAGCTGTTGCAGATGTCTTGTGAGGTACATACCAAATGGGGCATTATACTCTATAATGGGTCTAATGAGGGATGGGTATAGTGGGACAATGACCTCCTTTTTTCTGGATGAAAAGCCCTTAGTGATGAGGTGTGCCACATAGAAGGATTTCCTGACTGTTGTGGCGATGTGGTTATCGAAAGTGAGACCACTGTCCACCTGTGTCCCTAAGTCTCTCATCACACTTTCGATGTTTAGCATCCTGGCACCTATGTGGTAATTCATGGGTACATGTTTTTTTCCAAAGGGGATAACTATACATTTCTTGGCATTAAGCTTGAGCCCATGGCTTTGGCACCAGGCATTTGTTTCTGTAAGGCCTTTTTGTAGAATATCCACATAATTTGGGGATTTAATAAAGGCTCCCAGTTTGCAGTCATCTGCAAACTTTGTTAGCCAGAGTCCCTTAGTGTTGGCCTGTACTTCAGAGAAGTAGATGCCAAACAAGAGTGGTCTCAGGACCGAACCCTGAGGTACTCCAATTGTCACTTGTCTGGAGCTGGATTTGGAGTCGGCTACTTTTACAGTCTGGGTTCTGTCAGTAAGCCAGGTGGCAACCCATCGAGTGAAGTAGGGATTTATGCCCAGCTTAGTAAGTTTATCTATGATTCTAGAGTAGGGGATGGTGTCCAAGGCCTTGGCGAGGTCCAGATAGGCTGTGTGGACCACCTTATCCTCGTCCACAGCTCTGGAGACTGATTTGAAGAAGTCAATCAGATTCAGGAGACAAGATCGGCCCTTCACAAACCCAAACTGGGTGGGGTCCAGTGTTTGAAGGTTGCCAATGTCTTTGTTTATAAGTTCCATGCCCTTGCAGATCAGGCTTGTCAGACTGATAGGACGGTAGTTCCTTGGATCCAAGGCAGATCCTCCCTTGTGGAACGGGATAACTATAGCTGTGCATCACTCAGTGGGCATGAAGCCTGAGGTGAGGCTATGATTAAACATGACACTCAGGTGAGTTGCCAGTTCATTTTGTAGTTCATGTTGTACACAGCCTGGGATGTCATCTGGTCCCATGAATGCTGTATTCTTAGCTTTGAAGAGTGCGATTTCCACCTGTGTGGCCTTGATTATCGGAATTTGGCAATCTTTTGGTATTGAGATGGGCCCTTTAGGGGGTGAGAGGGGGGTGAAGTTGGCACTAAATCTATCTGCTGGGATATTGGCAATATCCTTGGGATCAGTATATTTAATGCCATTCTGTTGTAGCTCAGAGCAGATCTGAGCATTGCCATTTAGATTCTTGACATAACTATAGAATGCCTTGTGGTTGTCTTTGGAATCTTTGGCCATTTTATTTTTGTAACTAGCTTTTGAGGATTTTATGAGGGATCTCAGCTTCTTACTGAGGCTGGTGAGGGAGTTTTTTGCATCCTGGGATTTTCCTCTTTTCTGTAACAGTTTCTTCCTTCTGTTGTATAGTTTGTTTATAGCAGGGGATCACCAGATTGGCTTCCTTTTTTTGGGGAAGAGCATCTTGGTTCTATTTGGGATGGCACGATTCATGCACGAGTGGATGTGCTCATACAGTGACTTAGTGTAGGATTCTGCAGTCGAACTTCCAGATCCCGTCTGCATGGGTGTTGTGAAGTTTGTCACTTCTGACTTCAGTAGCATGTATTTGGCTTTGGAGAAGGTTTTAAGGAGGTTTCCTTACTGGGGGGTGGGGGTGGGATGTGGATGTCAAAGGTGATTTGCTTATGGTCAGACCTGACCAATGAGGGGGTGACCACTGGTGTGGAGCATCTATCTCCCATGTTGGTAATGACCAGGTCTAGGATATTGGCTCCCCTGGTGGGACAATGGATTAGTTGATCCAGGGTGTTGGAATTTATGAATTCCAAGAACCGTTGGGAAAAGGAGTTGGTACCCGAGTAGTTTTCCCAATTAATGGTAGGGTAGTTGAAATCACCCAGTATTAGGGTGTTTGGTTGTATCTTAATATTTTCCAGTATGTTTAGAAAGGTGTAGTGAGAATCTTGGGGCATGGTGGGGGATCTGTAGCAAGCTACAATTTGGATTGCAGTCTTACCTAGTGTTAGTTGCACCTGGAGAATTTCAGATGCATTGTGTTGGGCAACTAGCCTGGAGGTTTGAATATCCTTGGTGAATATGGACACTCCTCCACCTTTAGTGCTTCGGTCTTGGTTTTGTGGCCGAAACGTGAGGTAAGAATTGTAGCCTGGTATTGCAGGGATGCTCTCTGGAGCCTTGAACCTGGTCTCAGTTATTGCACAGATATTGATGTTCTCCATTTTTAGGAGTGCCTCGAGAGAGTGCATTTTGAGGTTTAGACTTCTAGCATCGAGTAGCATTACCTTCAGATTATGGATGCTTGTATCTGTTATGGTGGTGGTTTTATCCATTGAACCTTGCCTAAAAAGGCACTATAGGGTGATGACATTACTTTATTTGTGCCTGAATTACTACAGCACCATTTATCTGGAGCTTCATTGTGGTGACTTCAGATGATACCTCTTTATTTGTCGCTGAATTACTAGAGCATCCTTTACCTGAGCCTTCATTGTGGTGACTTGTGATTACATCAGTTTATTTTTGCCTGGATTACTACGGCACCCTTTACCTGGGGCTTCATTGTGGTGACTTCTGATGACTTCCCTTTATTTACGTCTGAATTACTACAGCACCCTTTACCTGGAGCTTCATTTTTTACTTGTAATGCATTTGAGTGTTTACATCTTTTGCATTACTCTACAATCAAACAGAAGGCTTTTACTTGGGAAGGCCATTCTCACACCTTCACTGCTGAAAATGCACTTGCTTCCTGTATCAGTAATGACAGAATATATTAATTTAAGTTGTCTTACAAAACTTATGATCCATCATTTTTGAGGGACTGCTGACCTCCTACTTGCTGGCCAGCAACTCTTGTCATCTTCCATTTGGCTGATAGTGATTCACAGAATGCTGCTGGGCATCACTTTGCTGAGCTCCTTTCTTGCAAAAACTTTATTGGCATTGTCTAGGGAGTTTTAATGAGAGCAATTTATGCAAATTCATTACCTGATTACCTCACAGGGCATACGCTAGTTTTAACAGTTATAGTTACTCAGCTTTGTCATTGTATTTCCCTTATTTACTTTATCTAGTTCTTTTTATATATTTTTTGCTGTTTGTACTTATAAGCACACTATTAAAATGCTTATTTGCATCTGTAATTGTTACGTAAGGCACCCAATAGTCATACCTCTATCGATCCAGAATTTTGCCGGATATCTCTGAATTTCTCTAATATTTTTGCCCTGACCTTCATAAAATTTTTGTTTTTCTCATAAATTATTCATGATTACAGTCAATATTGCCAGTCATTAATGCCGCCCTGTCCTTCTTTTTTGTTCAGAAAATGCATGTTGATGCAAAACCTGTTTTTCTATTAATTTTTAAGTGAATTAGATTAATATTTAAAAATTGTTCCTGATATTATGCCTTTCACCCCCATTATTTCTGGCTTTGTCCAGAATTCTTGAGGAATGAAACTGAGAGATATGCTTATAGCATGTTGCAAATATTCAACAAAGTATGTGGTATTGAATATCATGAAAGTAAAACAAGCTTGTGGCTAATATATAGCAATACTTTAAATCTGTATTAAAAATGTCACTGTGACCAGATTCTATACCACTCCTTTGGTGTTAATTTGAATTTTTCCCCAGATGATAACACAGGATTATATATCGGTTCGGGATAGTATATATAAAAATTGATGCATCACTGTAGTTCTTCCGACCTGTACCACTGTTTGAAACATGGTGCTCATTTAACAAAATGTAAGTTACTAATAATAAAAATATGAGCCCAAAATGTGAATTGATTTGTGCATTCAAATTTAATTGAAGCTTTTTCATTGGATTATTAGTTTTATTAGAGGTATATAAATATGTGTTAAATTAGTACCAGCATCTGATGAAGTCCAGTGAATGTGACGAAAACTCAATTTATTTTGGAAGAGCATTAATGTGGAAGTGTTTTGTGCGTGTCTTGTGACATTAAAAGTTGTTTTTAACTGTTTGGAGATCTTCCTTCCTGGGACTGCACTCCTTTTGGAATTATTGGTGTTTTGTGGAGAGCTGCCGCTTTTTTGTACTTAATAATAAAAATAATAATAGTAAGGTAACAGAAAGTTAACGAAAATCTACAAAAGATTTGAAATAGGGAATGTTGGAACATTACCACAACCATCTGTTCTCATTATTGAAGTGTCATTGAGGTAACTGTTAACTAACTTAAATCTGGGGAGGTAAATAAAGTTATTTTATTTTTTCTTAGTCAAGTAGGTCCACTAGACACAAAACTTGTTTATAGTCAACTCATATCAAAGTCAAGACTACAGGATGAAGCTTGTAAATACATTGTAGCTTTAACCCTCTTAGCTATTCTAAATCACCAGGCAGTTTTCTGAAGCAAGACTGCATGATGTGTATAGATACTTTTCAATGAACAGAAAACTTTATTGATATGCAGCTTGACTCCCTTGAGACTAGAATGAATGAAGTTTGCTTAAATGCAATGCCCTCATTGCTTTTGTAGCCCATTATTATAGGCACTTTTTTTTTTTTTGATGGAGTGTTGGTACAGGAACATATAACTCTGCTCTCCTTTTAATAAGGAAAAATGTGTTCTGGAAAACTTCATTTTCCTCACTAGGTATAAAAACTTCATGACATACAGCACAACTAGCAAGAATTTTGCAGAATGTCCAGATTTTTTATTCATATTTTGGTCTAGTCCTCTTAAGAAGTATGTTTTTCTGGCAAGACAGTTCTCGCTGGAGCTGTAGAGTGTTATACTGGTGTTACTTGACTACAACTAAACAGACACTGCACCCTTTGAAAGAGAGCCTTGGCTACACCACCAGACAATAAAACAGTACAGAGCAGGACTAAAATCTGCAGGGGTGGTGTTCATAGCTCACCCACTTAAGGCAGAGTTTTTTTTTATTGAAATATAAACCTGCTGAGCTGACACACAACATTTCCCATTGCTCTTTACAGCCTGAGTGCAGTGTAGTGAATGCACTGGAAAGTTTAACACTGTGATGCATGAATTTGTCTTCTAGCAGCTGGGATGGCTTTAACAACAGTGTGAGCAGATGATTCATTGAAATCCTGTATCATACCTCTGCTCTAAATAAAATAGCCACAGGAAATGTCTACAGAGCTGATTACTCCCCAGTTCTAGTGTCTAAATATTTGTGCTACTCATTCTGTGGTTAAACTTGCAGGAGATAGGCAGTTGGCATTACCATCATGGATTACAATATTGGAATTAAGCGTATAGATACATAGTGTGCATTCCTCCTGTGCACTGCTGCCTAAAGAACTCAGTGGACAGATGCATTTTTGGCATTTATCTGAACTAAACAGTTGACTTCTTCCTTGAAATGAAAGCATACATGCACATAGTGTACTGTAGCAACTCATCCCAGTAGAGCTGTGCTTCCAAGTATGACAAGGTAATCCCTGACTGGTGGGAATATTTTTGTTTTCCTAATCCATTTTTTCATGCTAATGATGCTTGTTTTATTCTGTACTTTAGTTAAAAGCAATCATTCTGCTGTCTGCACCTTTCTGTTTTTGAATTCTATTTTATTTATTTTAATTACATTTTAAAATGATTTTACTAACTGATGGTATGATATTTTCTCAAATTATATAATAAGACATATAGTAAAAGTGGAGCGCTGAGTAACACTGGAAGATCTTTTCTAGGCATGGATCTGTCCATCAGAAGTAATTTAGTAGCAAAGATGTGATTGAAGGGAGAGGTTGCAGTGGGGTACATTATATACGGTGTCAAAAAAGAGTAACCTTTCATTTGTTGAAAGGGAATACAAGCAAGCAGAAGATGATCTCAGAAATGCTGAAGAAATGTTACAAAAGCAGAACTCAAAGATCATAATTAAGTTGAAAAAAAAAACAGATTGAGCTGAGGCTAGCAATTAGGAATGGAATAATGCTAGATAAAGGGAGACAGGACAATATATACATGGAAAACAGATATGGCACTACTTAGGCAATAGGATTGCAAAAGAAAAGAAGTGATAAAGGCCAAGGAATCAGTAAAATCATATGGAAAAGTACTAGACACAAGGAAACTTCTTTAGAGATGGTACAAATAAATATAATTTGTGTGGCTACTAAGTGCATTTAAGTATAGGCTGATGGTTCCAGGAAAGAATTAGACATCAAAGTAGTGATGGGCTCAGTGGGACAGAAGTTAAGTAGGATGCTAGAAATGACACCACTGGATAAAAGAATACACACAAATATTAATCTTGTTAAGGAACGCTAAACCTGTACAGTCTGTTCAAATCTTCATGCTCAACAAAATGTGCATTTGTGATATCAAATAGCTCTAACTGTGGGAGTAACCAGGGCTAATGTCATCAGTGTTAGGACCTAATGGCACACAAAATTTCCTAGGCAGCTGCCTTTCCCCTTCTTCCCCTCTGATATACTGTCTTTCTTGAATGCTCCAGTTCTTTCCTGCTGTGAAAGAACTGTGATACATTTGTATGACCAGGCTATTTTTGCACTTTTATGAAAGGAAATTTCATTATTACTATTTCTCTGTTTTCAAGCCATCTACATTTTTTTATTAAGTATTTTCATTTCTTGTATAGGCTTTATCAGTTACAATGGTTTCTTCACCCAAGTGTCCTTGTGGCAAACTAATCTCCACTGCGGACAATCACCTTAATTGCCTTATTTGTCTAGACCCCCTCACTATACAGATAGTATACTGTGTGCAGGACATTCAGTGAGGCCATGAAGTGGTAATGTAGCTTATTTGTGAAAGAGTGGATATGTGTGTGTGTGTGTGTGTGTGTGTGTGTGTGTGTGTGTGTGTGTGTGTGTGTGTGTGTGTTGGTGGAGCATGCAGTTGTGTGGGGAAGTGTTTCTGTGAGTGAGAGTGAGTGGGGGCTTGTTTGTGAAAGAGTGTATGTGTATGTGTGTGTGTGTGTGTGTGTGTGTGTGTGTGTGTGTGTGTGTGTGTGTGTGTGTGTGTGTGTGAGGGGTGCCTTTGCTAACTCAATCCATGGGCTGCTAGAGAAAACATCATTTAACACCATAGTAGTATTATTGATGTACAGCAGAGTATACTGTATTCTTATCAGGACATGTTTGCCTGTGGGTCCCAAGAACAGATATCTAACCAAATAAGTTACTGCTGAGACTCTTTTGTCTACCTTAAAGACATCATGAACTATATCAAAAAAGTACTTCTCTATGATACTGACCAGTCCCAGTTTTAATTTAATGTGGGAATACCAGGAACAATACCCTAAAGGTCACTTTGCTAGGATGCTGAGTAGCCACAGCTCTCAGTCCAGTATGACATCCAGTAACTGGATATTATGTAAGGACACATCTTATAGGTTCACAGGTGTGTACTAGGCTGGGCTAATGACGACTGGGGCCTTTATAAGCCCAGCCATGCATCCCAAATCTCTGACAAATTTTGGTATCCTTGATAGTAAGCAGAGGCTTGGGAGATGCACCATTTATAGGCTGCCTTTGTCCATTAGAGACATAGGTGCTAAACCAGGGATGAATTTCCTAGTCCCCCATCCAATTGTCAAGTTACACTTGAATATGTTTAGGGAAGAATTCTGAAGGTGTAGCCTCGGGGATACATACCACACTCTTCAGCAGGTCATATTTGTATCACAGGTAAGGTTTAAGTCTTTAGGACAGGTAATGCTGGTGCTGTTCATTTTGTGGATATGCAGAAGTTTCATCAAAGTGTGGTCTGATGATGCCTTGTATGTCATGCATAGATCTCCCCTCTGCTCCTTCTCATAACAGAATACAGTTTTGTATAAAGTCATCTTCCATATAGCCTGTACTTTCCTGGACAGATATGAGTACTATCACTTATTTTTTTTTATTATGTACTCCTAGGTTGTAATCCACTCATTAAAATAGTCTTTTTTTTCTGTTGTACTTGGATAAGGATTTGGTGTGTCAGTCCCTTGAGCTTCCTACGCTTTATACTAAGGCTTGGGATGAATTCCCACAGCAATATTCATATGAAAATTCTAATTTCATCACAAACTAAGATGGATAGTTCACATCATATTGTCATAAATAGTACAAACATGGAAAACTCAATTAAATCTTAAGGAACCTCGCTTCTGACTCTTTGTGATGGTAACAGGAAACAAACACTTGGCCTTTTCCCTCTAAAACTGACCCTCATTTGCAGTCAACATGCCCCAAAAGATGTAAAAAAATCACTCTGCCAGACTATTTGACCAGAGATAATTTGGAGTGGGTTTCAGATGTTGGTCTCAACATTTTGTCAGTAGGTTAGTGAGTATATATGACAAGAAAGTAACAATTGCTCTGTCAAAATTTTTTAGTGAAATTCCACCTTGATGAATATTATCAGCAGATCAAGCACTGTGTTTTACCTTAACAGGTGATATAACCATTTTTCTTAGTTCCTGGTAAACTAATGTATCCATCAATATAAACATTTTTACCTATTGTGCTTGAAGCATTAAGAAGCCCTACATGTTGACTGCCCTTTGAAGTAATTTATTTGTGAGAGGGAAGACCATTAGAGCAGTCTTGACTCCTTTATTGCTCACCTTTTGGCACAGTTCACATGCTCTGTAGCATTTCTATTCATACATTTTTGTATTCATTCATTCATTCATTCATTCATTCATTCATTCATTCATTCATTCATTCTTTACTCACTTAATCCATTGCAGGGTGAAATCTTGGATGGTTGAGCTATACATAACCTTGAAGTTCCTGCTCCAACTTGGCTCAAAGCAGATGTAACAAGGTTGTTATAATTTCCTGTTTGCCAGAAACTTCATGTAGAACTTTTCTCATTTTGCACTCTTTCGTACTTGCCTACATACATTTTCTTAAAACTTTGAGAACTCTCTTTGTTGTCTGCTTACCTGTCAACATCTCACAATAAAGTAAACTGCTGTGGAATGAATATTTATGTGCATCCTCTTAGTCATTTCTCAGTATGACTTTTTTTTCTCCGGCATGTCCTGTTTTTATAGGCTGGATAGGTCTACTTTACCAGTTTGAACTGATGCTTCCTGCTCTTTGTGAGCACAATGTCCCACTAGGGATAATAAATCTCAAACAACTACCCAGATATAATTAACACTCAGCGACTAGTGCAAAAGACCACAGGTCACATCACTCACTAGTACAGACTGACTATTACAGATGAAGTTACAGCACACTCTCATTGCTGATACACCATGTGTGTAAATACGCACCCACACACACATGTTTGACCACAGACACCCCAACACACATGCAGACACAGTCAGACACATGCACGCACTCCCACACACATAACATGCTTGCATACATATACCACCCCATGCACATGTAACCCTGTATGCTTGCACGCACCCCCCACACACACACACGCAAATGCATACACACACTTACACATACACACAGACCAAGAAGGGATGATTGTATGCTTCAGAATTTTTAACTTTCTAATCAGCTTTAGTTAGCACTGCCACCAGAAAGGACTTCTTAGCAAGTAAATCCATGTACATATAATTGCCTTTAAATGTATTTACTTCTACTTGATAAATAGAACAGAAAAAATGTGATACAGTTACTAAGAAGTTTATGTATGACACTCATAGAGTGGTTACATTGTTTAGTATATAATTAATGCATTGCTACTACAAACAAATACAAATATATGTGAGAGATGCAACTATATAGCCAAACTGGAGGCTGAGCTCTCTCAATTCAGTACTGGCAAGACCAGTCAGGAGGAGAAGGTAACCACGCACACCACAAACCCAGTCTCACATAGAACTATCACAACTGCAAACCAAACACATAAACACACAAAAACATACTTGGAGGCGATGATTAAAAATCTACCAAAACAACAGAGGCCTCTAAAGCAGACACCCAAGCAACCACCACCTCAAGACATAGCACATGCAACACATAGTTCACAAAGTCAGTGTGCTAAACAGTCACAGCCCTTAAGGCCAAACAACATGCCAGACACACTTGTAATAGGTGACTCCATAGTCAGGCACACTGACGTCCCGCTCACCAGACTGAACAAGGAGAGGGTCACAGTAAGCTGCCTGTCGGGAGCTAGAATCCGCCACATAACACAAGCACTCAGGTCACTCCACAGCAAGTACAAATATGACTCAGTCATTGTACATGCCGGTGTGAACGACCTGAGACGTACCTCCCTGGACTACATGAAAAGAGACATAGAGGAGCTCTCTGATTATGTAGCCCAGGCCGGTATGACCCTGACCCTGAGCAGCATCTTACCCTCACCAAGAATGATGCCACAGTACAAAGACAAAATGATCAGTTTTAACAATTGGCTTAATTATTGGTGTCATTCTAAGGGGATCCAGTGTCTGTCTGCTTGGGATGACATGCTTGACAAGCCACGCTGCTTCGCAAGGGATGGCTTGCACCTGTCACCCTTGGGCTTCCGGATATTGGCCAAGGCTCTTGCCACCCCATAGTGCCTTTTTAGGCAAGGCTCAAATGACAAACCTACCTCCCTAGAAAACACAAGTGGAAAAAAACTAAGGGTAATGCTGCTCAATGCCAGAATTCTAAACCTCAAGATGCACGCCCTCGAAGCCCTCCTCAGTATGGAGAACATTGATGTCTGTGCAGTGACTAAAACCTGGTTCAAGGCTCCTGAGAGCACCCCAGCACTATCAGGTTTTACCTCATATTATGCTTTCCGGCCCCAAAACTTGGACCGAACCACAAAAGGAGGGGAGTATCCATTTTCATCAAAGATACCCACACCTCCAGGTTAGTGGCAACGCCATAAGCATCGGAGACTATCCAGGTGCAACTAACCATAGGCAAAACTGCCTTACAGTTTGTAGCATGCTACAGACCACCCTCTCAAACTCAGGAACCCCACACAGCCTTCCTGAAGACACTGGAGAGTATGAATGTCTCTCCAAATACCATCATTTTGGGAGACTTCAACTACCCAAACATAGACTGGGAACATTACTCAAGCCCCAACACCCTAGCCCAAAGCTTCCTAGAATTCATAAACTCAAATGCAATGGAACAACTAGTCACCATTCCCACAAGAGGAGACAATATACTAGACCTGATCATCACAAACATGGGGACAAAATGCTCCACACGAAGTACATCCCTCTTTGGTAAGATCAGACCATAAATTAATCTCACTGGAAATCCACATCCCGCCCCACCCCTGCACAAAGACCACAGTGAAGAACTTCTCAAAAGCAAACTTCACACTTCTTAAGACTGAAGTGGTATCTTTCAAGGCCCCTGGGCCAGTGGAAACCACAACCCACACTGCTGAATCCTTTGCAAATGCCTTCTATGGGCACCTTCAAGAATGCATGGATCATGCAATCCCAAATAAAACCAAGACCCATTCCCCAAAGGCAGGCGCCCAGTCTGGTGGACCCCAGCCATAAACAAACTTTACAACAGGAGGAGGAAGCTACTACATGACAGAGCAAAATCCCTAAAAGGAAGGCATCTCTGATCAGTACTAGCAAAAACTACGATCACTCATAAAATCATCCAAGGCCAACTTTGAGAGAAAAATCGCAAAAGACACAAAAGACAATCACAAGGCCTTCTTTAGCTATGTTAGAAACCTGGGTGGAAACTCCCAGATATGCTCAGAGTTAGTCCAAAATGACACAAAATACACTGAACCCACTGACATTGCCAACATTCTGGCAGACAGGTTCAGTGCAAATTTCTCCTCCCCTCCCCCAAAAGGAGAAATAACTATCCCAGCAGAGTGTAGCCTCCCTAACATCTCAGATGCCCAGGTGAGAGCCGCCCTCTCTAAAGCTAAAAACACAGCATCAATGGGACCGGATGGTGTCCCAGGCTGTGTGCTACATGAACTCCAAGAGGAACTAAACCCACACATAAGGCTGCTGTTTAATCTTAGCCTTACTACAGGATACGTACCCAAAGAGTGGCGTACGGCAACAGTGGTCCCACTTCACAAAGGCGGTGCTTCTACGGACCCTGGAAATTACCGCTCCATAAGCTTGACGAGCCTAGTCTGCAAAGCTATGGAGAGGATCATTATGGAACTCATAAACAAAGACATTGGGGACCTACAGACATTGGATCCTACCCAATTTGGCTTTGTCAAGGGCAGATCCTGCCTTTTGAACTTGGTCGACTTTTTTGAAACAGTCACTAAGGCCATTGATGAGGGTATGGCAGTTCACACAGCCTACCTTGACCTTGCAAAAGCCTTTGACACAATACCCCACTCGGGCATCAAAGACAAACTCACCAGCTTAAATGTAAACCCATATGTCACAAGATGGGTTGCAAACTGGCTCAAGGACAGAACCCACAGGGTCAGAGTTGCTGGAGCTATGTCAGACTCTAAGCCACTCACAAGCGGTGTCCCACAGGGCTCAGTCCTGGGACCCCTGTTGTTCGGCATTTATTTTTCCGAGGTACAGGCAAACATAGGAGGATTGTGGCTGACAAAGTTCGCAGATGACTGCAAACTGGGCGCCATAATTGATACTCCAGCAGACACAAACATCCTTCAGAGAGGCCTCATAGAAATGGATAATTGGTGCCAGAGCCATGGCCTTAAGCTGAACGCCAAAAAATGTATAGTCATACCCTTTGGGAAAAACAAGGTACCGACAAATTACCACATAGGCGGTAATCCATTAAGTACGGAAGAGGTAATCAGGGACCTAGGGACCCAGGTTGACAGTAACCTCTCATTTGACACTCACATTGCCAAAGTGGTTAGGAAGACCTTCTATATTGCCCACCTTATCATGAAGGGTTTCACATCTAGATCAAGAGAGGTCATTGTGCCCCTGTACTCTTCTCTTATCAGGCCAATGATTGAGTACAATGCCCCATTTGGGATGTATCTCACCCGACACCTGCAGCAGTTGGAAAGACCCCAAAAGTTCCTCACCAAGAGGATAAAGGGTCTTAAACATATGTCATATGCTGCCCGACTGAAAAACTCCAGCTCTATTCAGTCGCATACCGCCTACTCAGAGGTGATCTGTGCCTGACGTACAAGGCCATGTCCAATCCTGAATTAATGGACATGCTCCACCTCAGAAAATCCAAATCCATCAGAGCCACGAAAACAAGTGACTTAAACCTCAACACAGAAATAAATAGAATGTGCTGGAGGGACAGATTCATAACCCAGAGGCTCCCTACACTCTGGAACAGAATCCCAGTCCATGTTAGGCAGAGCCCCTCACTGACTCTATTCAAGAGAAATCTCGACGAGTGGATGGGAGATCGTAGGTTTACCCCGGGGGTCATCTCTGTGTCACTACTAGACAGAGGCATAGTAAACTAAACCCTAAAAGTGCGTAGTATTCTCATCCTAAGGGGTGGTGTAAGCCGCATACACTCTGGCTAGGCTTATAAATGCCCTAGGGCAGATAGCCTAGTACGAACCTATGAACCTATGAACCTAGAACTTGCAATTCCACACTATTTATGGATTTTTGCTTAAAAATCAGTTTATGTGTGACAGAACACAAAATCCAAGAAACGGTGTGCTAAAGAGACCCAAACAATCTGTAGCTCAAGCACACACAAGGAGCACCGAATATGATGTAAACCAGTAGTAGTTTATTAACACAACAAAAAATGGTACTTACGTATTATCACAACCACATTTCTGAAGTCCCCTAATCTGTAAAGTTTTCAAGAAACCATGTCTGTTAACCTAACAAGGGGTGTGTAAAATGTTAAGTAGTACTGTGTCAGATTGTTTTTCACACAGGAAGAGGAATAACAGCAAAATTCCTCTTCCCTGGTAGTGTACTTTCTCGACCTATACACCTGACTGCTACTTCTCAGTTGTCCTTAATGTTACAAGTCCTGAAAGTCACCACTTTCCCAACAAGACAAGGATTGGGGAACATGGCTCATTCCGATAAAGTGACCCACTTACTTTGAAAACTCCTTTTGCAGGTATCTTATCAGTTGTCACACACCCCAGTTATAATCCGGTCTCTTAAAAGGCACGTTAATTCACTCAAGTCCGAAGTACTTACCTAAATGTTTAGCTCTCTTTGCAGAGGTTTACAGAAATTAGTCACTGACTTTTTCTCTGTAATTATATTTTTAGTTGCTGTCTATGAAACTGAACTTATTAAGCACTCTACTGGCTTTAGAAAAAAGTGAAACACTTTTTTTCATAACTGGAATTATACATACAGACCCATGCACTCCAAGGGGTTATGATCAGTAATCCATAATGCTGGATACTAAAGCGGTGTGCCACTGTGGAGTTCACAGAAGACATGAGGTGCGCCACAGAGTACAGAATTTTGCCGTTATTCCTCTTGCTGCCTCTTACCCACTGTGAGTGCGAACCAGTGACACTTGTTTACATACCCCTTTTAAGGAAAACACAGATGTTTTTTCACAAACATAATGAATTACGGCATTTCTGAAATGTGGTTGCGATAATACGTTAAGTACCCCAAAAATATATTTTTTGTTGTGTTAATAAACTACTACTGGTTTACATCATGTTCGGTGTTCCTTGTGTGTGTTCGAGCTACAGATTATGTGTGACAGACTACTTCACTGTAGAAAAGGAACTTTTTCTGAAAAAAATTAAGACTGTTTCTCGGAAGAATGGTAAACACAGAAGCAACTTAGAGACACTGTAGTAATAAAGTTGTACCCTGGTAGGTTTTCTTAATTTCTGGAAGCAGGCAGATCATTTTGTAAAACCTGTGAATAATATTGAATGGATAATATTTAGAAGAGAGTTTACCAGAAGAACCAGCATTATCAGAGTAATGTTTTTTCCACCAAATTTAAGTTCTTGGCTGTTGTGAGCATCTGTCAAAGTGTGTTAATGCTTTTATCCAATCACATGATGTTTTCTAGCACTGAATTGCGATAAAGTTGTTGAACTATGAATTTGATGGTCTGTTGTCAGCAAAATGGGCCAGTGAAGTGTATTTCATCTAAATGCCTTTAGCACTTCTCAAATGCCACATCTCAGAACAATATTTAATTCATGACCAAGAACTGTTTGTAGTATGTATGTTGTAACTGAAGTAGAAGAGAAAAAATCATTTTTTTAATTGATAGAACAGGGTTAAATTAAAAGGAAGGATTATAGAAAATGAACAGAAATCACTCAACACATTAGCTCTCACATCACATTTTAAGTTTATATAGTAAACAAACCCCGGGATTCATGAAGCTCGGCGCAAGGATGGCGTTAGCCTTGCACCGACCATGCGGCATAGAGATGGCGCAGCAGCACCACATGCATATTAATGAAGGCGCACTGACGTAATGGCCACGTGCATAGGAAACATGTACGAGTGCAGGGGGCGTGTCCAAGCGCTGCACGGAAGCGTGAACATGTCAGCTGCATACGTGCAACCTAAAATGCTGACTAGTACAGCCTGCCTCTAATAGTAATCACTCCTGTCAGTGTCCGTGGATACTGAAATGTATGCAAAGCATACAAGACATCATTGCGAACACCACAGTAAGAAGTAAACACAAAGGCATGTAGCTGAATATTGAGTCCCCGTCCAGCGAACAAAGATATTTAAAACCCCATGCCCGTATTCCATTGTAGTGTCGCTAGTTATACGAAGTGGAAGCGAAACACATCGTATTAGCGTGCAGCCAATTGCCAAGCCTAGCCCAATGGTTTGGGTTACCACCTGTCCTACGTTGTGTGGGACAGTCCCCCTCTAGGCAGGTGTATCCATACCAAAATCATAATAAATGTGAAATGTCCTGCGATAGTAGGACATAATTATGTCCCATATGTTATGTAATATTCCCATACAGTACATATGTCCATATATAAAATACCTATATGTTACAAGAAACAGAATAAGCAAGTAAACGAAACAGAATAAGCATCTACACCGCTACAACAATAAAAGCTTATATGTAGGCATGAAACTAAAGTACTATCCTTTGTAATGACCGTGGGTATGTGTTGGTCTGTAAACCCAGATGTGTGCCATGAAAATGTCCCATCCAGGTCATATGAAAAGGTGTCAACCCTACCAATAGTCAGAGCATTCGCCCAATATCTGCCCATTTGTGGTCCAAGTTGTCCTTGTCAGGACGGCCCATAGATGAATGGGTATTACCCGTGTCTACCTACCATGTCATGAAAGATAAGTATTTGTGAGTATCTATGTGCGTGAAGTACAGCATGTGGATGATCTGAAATGTTAGTGTAGACCTCACAACCATATTGGTCCCATAGATATGTAATGTACGCAATGTGTTCTGTTGACTGTGCCATGGGCCATCAACTAGAGAAGGGATGAATGTTGTTTGTAGAATATGGGGGTGGGGGTGATGGGTAATGTAATAATTTGCCAAGGGGAGACTGGGTTGAATGCACAATAGGTGAACTGGTGGCCTATGAGGGAGCAGTGGATGAATCAGGAAGATAACCAAAGAACAAATATAGACATCCGCAATAAAATCCCACAAACATGTGAACATTAAAATGTGCAATACACATGTACAGAAACGTTACCAGCACATACCCACATAATGGTCTAGCCTGAACTGAGCCATCCAACCCCAACACACCTGGATACATAATTGAATACCCATCATCCCCTTCACAGCACACCCCCCCCCCTCCTGAACGTCCACCAAAACCAGCCATACTCGGGCTGCTAGATAGGCACGGCCATATCTGCACATAGTGCCCCGTACCCATATCTAGTAGGCAGTCTCACCTTAGGCAGTCTGAGGATTGCAAACTATGTATCCCTTGCATGTATAACCCTACCTTACAGCCATAAAGCAAAGATGGTCATCGGTCCCCACAAGTTTTGGATATCCCTCATGGAATATGTATCTGTTCTAAACATTAGACTTGGTGTCACAACACGATGTCCAGTCCTGTATACATCTGGACACAAGTTGTATGAGCAGTAGTTGTCCACAAGACTGCTCAGCCTTCAGCCGGTCCTGAAGAACCTATGACCCGGGATTAAACACCTGATCATGATGCACGTCTCCTCACTTGCATTATTGGGAATATATACCTTGCACATTCGCATAGTGGCAGTCAGGTAGGTATAGGGTGCTTAAGGCGCTTTAAAGCAGACATAAGTAGGGTTAACACCTGCCCCACCTGGTGAGGGATTAAACACCTGACCGTGATGCACATCTCCCCACGTGCATTATCGGGAATATATACCTTACACATTTGCATAGTGGCAGTCGGATATAGGGTGCTTAAGGCGCTGTAAAGCAGATGTAAGTAGGGTTACCACCTGCCTCACCTTGTGAGGGACAGTCCCTTTTTGGGCAGTTGTGTCCAGACCAAATATAATACAATGGCAAATGTCCTGTGATTGTAGGAAATATGTCCCATATTTCATGTAACAGTTGCATAAAACAGTTATTTATGTAAAATACTCAAAGTTACAAGAAACAGATGAAGCAAACAAACTGCTACAAGAATAAGCATTCATTTAGGCAAATAAGTAAAGTATTAAACTTTGTACTGACCATGGGTATGTGTCAGCCTGTAAAGTCTGATGTGTGTCCTGAAAATGCCCCGCTTTGGCCATATGAAAAGGTGGCAACCCGAGACATAAGTGGGTATGCAAGCGTGTATGCACGACGGTAGGTGGCGGTAATTTAACAGTATGGGAAATGTAAATGAGCATGTAGGTGTATATGCATGTGTATGTACAGACCAATATACACACACACATATATATATATATATATATATATATATATATATATATATATGTAGATATGTAGATATGAAGAATGAACATGGTCCCAATATAGGAAATCCCCATAATAGTTAGTGCTGTTATATATCAGGATGGCCATAGGTGCGCACACCTCTGCATCCCCAACCACAGGTAGGATGCTAAAAGTGGAACGAACGATCTCCCCTTGCTAAGTCTGACTTTTAACTAGGTACAGGGCAGTCCCGGTCCCCAGTCGGACAAGCCTAAACCTGGAAGACCATATGAACACCTTGACAATCGAACACACGTATGTGCCAGGACTATAGGTTGTAGAGGTCTGAATATCCTCAGAGTGAGTCAACATGCAGCACAAGTCCACAGCAGTAGGGAATAGGGAATGGTGCATGTGTAGTAGTGCATTTTTACCAACAGGTAAATGGATGCCTGCTGTGTAAGTGAAGTGATGAGGCGTGTGCTCAGGTAACTATGCACCATGGGTATACATATAAATGAGGCAGAACACCAATAGTGTAGTGGTTAGAGCATCTGCCTAACGAAAAGGCATTTACGGTTCAAGGTCGACAATAGCACATATCATTTTCCTTGTGGAATGAATGTTGCTCTGCTATAAAGCCGACATTTAAACATGTAAAGGTGAACGTGTGTATCGCATGGGATTATTAACCAGATCCTTTCAATCAAAGTGGTATTGTCATAATGTATAAGGCACAAATAAGCAACAGTAAACATATGTAATGCACAGTAAGCATAGGCGAGTGCGCCTGCGCGGGTGTAAGCAGCTCCCAGCATAATAGGAAATGTATGTTTGTATGTACAGATGTAATACACACACACACACACATATATATATATATATATATATATATATATATATATATATATATATATATACACACACACACATGCACACACACACATATGTGTGTATAGATATATATCTACATACATGAGAAATATATATATATATATATATATATATATATATATATATATATATATATAAAGAATGGACATTGTAACAGTAAAGCATACACAAGGGATGTGAAGGGAATCAAGAGCAATGTTGGCATTATAAAGTGCTTTCAGCGTATGTCATATAAAGATGCCCAGGAGTGAGCAGAGCACCGCTACTCACACCACAGGCAGGGTATTACCAGTGGGAGTAACATCGTTGAAATGCTAGTTCTACTTTACACACAGATGGAATGTAGTCCCATGCTGGGACCTCCAAAAATTGGAAAGCGCAAATGCCCGTATTCCATAACCCCAGGAAAGGCACGTATGTGCAAATATACATTGCGAGAGACCCTGTGAATACACAAGGTGGGACAAAATGTGTGTAGGGCCCCAAAAGCTCTGGAGAGGGGAATGTGTAAAGGTATGTCATGGCTGCAATAACAAGTGGATAATGGATGTTACGCATGTAAATTTAACACGGGTGGGGTGGAGGAACTATGGGTATGCAATTATGGATCCAGGCATTCCAGGGTTGGATGGGCCGGTTCTAATGGACTGCCCTGTGGAGGTCAGCTAGGTCGTAATAGGTATATATGCATACTCACATGCAGGCAACTATATATGTTGACGTACAAATTCTGTAACACATGCATTCCATTTGTTGACATAAATAATAGGAATGTGCCCATACAAAACATCAACAGTACATGGAATAATAGGCTGTGCAGATGAGGGACGGGTCGAATCACACTATCACATTCCAATTACCATTGGTAATCCGTACATGAACATATAGCGACATCTGTCCGCTGTATAACGTGCTACATACCAATTACAAGATAACTGGAGTGTGTCGGTGTTATAATGAATAAGGCACTAGTATGCTGGTGAAGCTTATAAACACCATTACGCATGTGTAAGTACGTATGAGCGGGGAATGTATTGACACACTGATGTACATATATATATATATATATATATATATATATATATATATATATATATATATATATATATATATATATATATATATATATATATATATATATATATATATATATATATATATACACATACATACACATATATATATATATATATATATATATATATATATATATGACAGCAAGATATGAATATACATGTATGAGTACATATGCAGATATGTCTGTATATAGTAATGTAAATAGATATATGTTACAGTAAATATACACATGTATATACCTAGGTTATGTTATAGCAGTTATGGGTAACATGTTTAGACCTGGCATATGTTGGTGGGAAGTCCACTCAACAAACGTCTACTTATCCCCACCCCCCCAGCTAGGCCGGTGAGACATACAGACATGCAATAAAGGTAAATACAACACTGCTTCCCAGACCACCGGCAGGAAACTACCAGTGGGAGAGATCTACAAGGTCTACACTTTAAACATGGACAGCGACGTCCCTTGCAGGACACCAAAAATTTGGTGCCTTCAGCCAATAGGAGTAACACAGTTATAACCAGGATGTAGCTATACATGGAACAGTAGGTTGTGCAAGCCTGATAACGCATGGATTGACACAACGTACGACATGTGTCCTGACACGGGGAGAGTGGGCAGTGTGTAGGGGTGTGTTCACATCGCACCTGCATCCACCTGTGTCCACAGTAAGGATGAGTAGAGTAGTGACAGGTGGGGGAACTATGGGTATGCGATTATGGGGCTAGGCGTGCAGGTGTTGGCTGGCAGACATGTATTAGGACCACCCCGTGGGTGTAAGTAATATTCCGATGTGGGTATAGCAGACGCCCATACCTCCCAAACTGTAAGAGCACACCTACTGGACAGTCCGTAAACCATTGGGGGAATTCATAGGGACCATATCATTGAACTGTCCCCGATTACCAGGGATGTCCGTGATTACGAATCAGAATCTTAACATAGTCCCAACTAAACCATCCTAGAACTAGTGATATTAGGAGGAAAGGTGGCGGAATACACGTAATGAATAATGACAACATGTAAGAGTCATAAACAGCATGTACCTCAGACAATGTGTATGAATACATATGTGCTCTGTGTCCGTCAATGTGTCAGGTTAATAGCACCAACCTTCTAAATGTGTCCCTGAGGTCATTATGCAGTGTCCCTGATTCAGTGTTTATTCTTCCCCATTTGTATGAGAGGTCTAATAGTGAGAGAAAGCGCATGTTCCACCGACTACCTTAGAAAGTTGATAGAATGATAGGCTTGAGGTTACCACCTGTTCACCTTTGAGAGGGACATTCCCCTATGGGCAGTTGTGTCCTGCATAATAACTGTAATTAAGGCAAACGTCCTGTGATTTAGGGCAAAGACTACCTATATTGTCTGTATACAAGCATAACACAATTATGTTCCTCTGAAACACCTAAATGCTATAGGTAACAGTATAAGCAACTATAATGCTACAACAGTAACCTTTTACTTAGGCGAGACAGTGAAGTACACCCCTTTCTATTGGCTGTGGGTGTGTTGCCCTGCAAAGTCTGACATCTCTACATACAGGTCCTATAGGGTTGCCACCTTTCCATATGGCCAGAGTGGGACATGTTCTGTAGAAATGTCAGACATTCCAGGACTATGCATACCTACAGCCGTGCATAGTACAGGATTACACTTATCTGCACAAATAAAAGCTTAATCTAGTTGCATTTGAATTGCTTATGCTACTTCACATAACATATAGAAGTGTCATATATAAAATAACTGTTGTATGCAATTATTAATGAAACGTAGAATATAATAATGTCCTGTAATCTGGAAATGTGCTATATCTTGATTATTTTTGCACTGTCCCTCACAAAGTAGACAGGTGGTAACCCTAAAGTCCTACCTTGGCCAGTTGAGAAGGTGGCAAACCTATAATAGGGATGCAGTAGCATGACCCGTCCGACAGATGTGGCTACCACAACTCAACTACTCATTTGTAATGCAGGGTCTCGGTTCCCATGTATCAGCCAGATGGGAGCAGAGTGTATGCGGAACGCACAAATATGATTAATTTACTGGACAGGCCGCTAATTCCATACAGTCGAACACCATGTGGTCACCTAATGGGCAGCCATTCCCAATACTGCAGTCAGGAGTGGCCTTAGGTCAACTGGTGCTCTAGGCAGAGGGCACAATGGCACCCCCCACCACACCACCCATTGCCCCCATCCTGGTCTACCTAGACCAAATAAATACTGGTAATGTGCCCCCACTAAAGCAGTGCACTAGGCAGCCGCTTAGTTGGCCTATGCCTAAGGCCGGCTATGACTGTAGCTATGTAGTCCGATGTGATAGGCATCACAAGGTATGCCTAAGAGGAACACATGAATATGAATGATTTTTTGGACAGGCTGCTGATTCCGTACAGTCGAATGCCATGCCGTTGCCTAATAGGCAGCCATTTCCGATACTGTATTCATGTATTCTGATGTAATAGGCATCACAAGTTGGGAGCACATTGTATAAGGTACACACAAATATGATTGTGTCACTAGACAGGCCGCTGATTCTGTACAATCGAACGCGATGCCGTCGCCTAATGGGTTGCCAATCTCGATACTGGAGTCATGTAGTACAGTGTAATAGGCATCACAAGGTAATATTGTGGTCCTCGCTCACACCCAGGGTTGTGAGTGACAGATGCAAGCAACAATGCCGATGCATTAGCAAGTGCAGGATCGAGCGGGTGTAAGCGCGTTTGGCTACCAGTATGCGGGCATTGCATTGGTTAAGCAATGTAGAGGCTAATCGAGCATAATAGGCTGTAGCCAGAGGATATCATACATCACAGTCATTCAACAGTATAGGAATGTATCCCATCATGTAGATGTACATGTGAGTGTTTATGTCCAGCATATAGGTACATACATATATATAGATGTATCAGGGAAATACCATGTGGCAACAAAGCATTACAAATGAATGAAATGGGAAACACCAGCGATGCCTGTATTATGTAGTGGTGTTGCTCTATGTGATCACAAGACTCCCTCAGACAGACATGTGTCAGTCATACACGCAAATAGTTGTACATTGGCTCTATAAATCACTCTGTGCATGTAATGTACATTAACACAACAGTACCTGTCCAATCATTATGTGTGACAGTACTCCTGCAATGTGCTGTGTGCAACATCATCATCATGATAAAGGTAAATGGGGTAACCATAGAGGGACCGGTAGTGTTTTGTGTACAATGGGGTCGTCCTCCTCACGTGTACCTGGACCATGTAGGAGTGATGTGCATACCAGGACCGTGCACCTGATGGACAGTGGTGAGGATAACAGTAGTATGTTATGATGCATATTACAAGGGTTTCATGTGTCCAGTGGGCACGTGTGTGTAATGGACAGCTATGTATAGGGCAGATGGTATCCTAGGAGCCGAATGGCCTTATGTGTCCATAGGTGAGGGTCAGATGTTGGGGAAGGAGTGCAGGTATGGCTGTGGAGGATAGGTAGGAGCACAGAAATGACAGCATACAGGGTTGGTATATGACACATGTAGGGGGGGATACACCCTGGATGGGGATGGGTCTTCGGCATTCAAAAGCCCATGGGAACAGTGGGATGGAGGTCTCCAGCCATGGGCAACTGCCACTGCACTTACACAGCTGCAAAGGAGGCAGTGCTGGGGGCTCTCCAGGAGGGGCAGCATCACCCTGTAAATGTGACACTCTGCCCTTGAACTGGTGTATCTGGCTTCATAACCTCTTAGGGAGCCACCTACGCAACATGTCTGGGACTGCACGACAGCAGATATGTACCTGTCTGGTCCCGCTCCCAAGGGGGACATGCTCCATCCTCAGTGGAGGTACCACCAGAAGGTGGTGCAGAGCCAACAGAGGTTGATGTTAATGGCTGGGCCCCAGATGTGCTAGTGCCCAGTGCCATGGTCAGCTGAAGTGGGACAGGAGGATCTGCCGGGACCTACCAACCCATTTAGCCTATGGTGTTGCATTTTAAACCCACATGTGGCTTAGTGATAGACAACAGCATGCAGGATTACCTATGACAGTATGCATAGATATCACCAGCAACCCAACACAACAGATGGTATACATTTGCAGAGGGAGCACAACACATGCATCTATACCGCATGGCAACTGTACAATGTGTAGTAGATGTGTGACCATAGCTATGAACAGTTGCCCATCATTGGCTTGTCACTGGGAATCCCACACAGTGTCAGTCATACCACTGTCTCATGTGACACATGTCCAGTCAGGGATGCAATGGCAGTAACACATCCCTATCATCATGTACTGTCTGCAATCCCCACACCATGCTTCTGCAGTGCACAGAAGTGTGTTCAGTGTGTAACATAGGAAATAAATGGTTGCACACACTGACCTGTTCACAGATGGCCCTACAGATGGGGTTCCCTCATGAACAGAGTACTGTCATGTCTGTATTTTAACATGCAGAATAGCCATTACCACACACATGTTAAACAGGCAGTAGTCTCAATGCAGCATAACTACACTTACATGCTGTAGTTGTGTGGCACATCACCCTCCTGTCATTAGGCTATTTTACAGCGTGGAAAATGATTGAGGTACATCCAGATATCATCTGCGATGCCGTGTCAGAACACCACATCCAAGTACCACTCACAGCGACTGTCATGGCCAGATAATAACATGTTTCCCTAAATAGTGCACTGTGTTCATCATGCGGATGGCTATGGGAACACCATCACAGCTGTACCACATGCAATCAGCTAGAGGAGGACTGCAATAGGTGCAGAGGCCATCACCTGACCATTTCCATCTGTTACAATACACATGCTGCTGCTGTGCAGGTGTACACCTTCACATCCACCAGAGAGTGTGTGTACAGGACAGGCAATGTACACCAGGGAAGGGCTTGGAGACTTAACCATGAGTATCATCTGCCACACGCTGAATAGTACAGGGGCAAACCCCTAACTACTCATTACTATTACATGTGCATGACGTTACTACATGTGCCACAGAAGCAGCATGTTGCAGTGCTGTAAGAACATATGTGTAGGTGAGTGAGAGCCATTTGCAACAGATATAGTAGACATACATTAGGTGTGGCACACGTCAGTCCACGTGAACGGATGTCATTGTCACCACAACCACACTCTAATGGACACTCATTGACACCTTTGCCAGGGCAGCAAATACACAATGTAACTACTTAGTTTGCCACACCGCAGTAATGCACAGGACCACATGCACCACATGGGATATCTGGAGGTTCTGTGGGCTAAGGCATGTGAAAGTGCTTGACAACTGTTGGTATGCCGACAAGGGTGAATGAACATGGTCCCAATATAGGAAATCCCCATAATAGTTAGTGCTGTTATATATCAGGATGGCCATAGGTGCGCACACCTCTGCATCCCCAACCACAGGTAGGATGCTAAAAGTGGAGCGAGCGATCTCCCCTTGCTAAGTCTGACTTTTAACTAGGTACAGGGCAGTCCGGTCCCCAGTCGGACAAGCCTAAACCTGGAAGACCATATGAACACCTTGACAATCGAACACATTATGTGCCAGGACTATAGGTTGTAGAGGTCTGAATATCCTCAGAGTGAGTCAACATGCAGCACAAGTCCACAGCAGTAGGGAATAGGGAATGGTGCATGTGTAGTAGTGCATTTTTACCAACAGGTAAATGGATGCCTGCTGTGTAAGTGAAGTGATGAGGCGTGTGCTCAGGTAACTATGCACCATGGGTATACATATAAATGAGGCAGAACACCAATAGTGTAGTGGTTAGAGCATCTGCCTAACGAAAAGGCATTTACGGTTCAAGGTCGACAATAGCACATATCATTTTCCTTGTGGAATGAATGTTGCTCTGCTATAAAGCCGACATTTAAACATGTAAAGGTGAACGTGTGTATCGCATGGGATTATTAACCAGATCCTTTCAATCAAAGTGGTATTGTCATAATGTATAAGGCACAAATAAGCAACAGTAAACATATGTAATGCACAGTAAGCATAGGCGAAGCCTGCCTCTGAGTGTAAGCAGCTCCCAGCATAGGAAATGTATGTTTGTATGTACAGATGTAATACACACACACACACACATATATATATATATATATATATATATATATATATATATATATATATATATATATATATACACACACGCACACACACATATGTGTGTATAGATATATATCTACATACATGAGAAATATATATATATATATATATATATATATATATATATATATATATATATATATATAAAGAATGGACATTGTAACAGTAAAGCATACACAAGGGATGTGAAGGGAATCAAGAGCAATGTTGGCATTATAAAGTGCTTTCAGCGTATGTCATATAAAGATGCCCAGGAGTGAGCAGAGCACCGCTACTCACACCACAGGCAGGGTATTACCAGTGGGAGTAACATCGTTGAAATGCTAGTTCTACTTTACACACAGATGGAATGTAGTCCCATGCTGGGACCTCCAAAAATTGGAAAGCGCAAATGCCCGTATTCCATAACCCAGGAAAGGCACGATGTGCAAATATACATTGCAGAGACCCTGTGAATACACAAGGTGGGACAAAATGTGTGTAGGGCCCCAAAAGCTCTGGAGAGGGAATGTGTAAGGTATGTCATGGCTGCAATAACAAGTGGATAATGGATGTTCGATGTAAATTTAACACGGGTGGGGTGGAGGAACTATGGGTATGCAATTATGGATCCAGGCATTCCAGGGTTGGATGGGCGGTTCTAATGGACTGCCCTGTGGAGGTCAGCTAGGTCGTAATAGGTATATATGCATACTCACATGCAGGCAACTATATATGTTGACGTACAAATTCTGTAACACATGCATTCCATTTGTTGACGTAAATAATAGGAATGTGCCCATACAAAACATCAACAGTACATGGAATAATAGGCTGTGCAGATGAGGGATTGAATCACACTATCACATTCCAATTACCATTGGTAATCCGTACATGAACATATAGCGACATCTGTCCGCTGTATAACATGCTACATACCAATTACAAGATAACTGGAGTGTGTCAGTGTTATAATGAATAAGGCACTAGTATGCTGGTGAAGCTTATAAACACCATTACGCATGTGTAAGCGTATGAGCGGGGAATGTATTGACACACTGATGTACATATATATATAATCATATATATGTATATATCTATATATCTATATATATATATATATATATATATATATATCTATATATATGTATATATATATATATTTTATATATATATATATATATATATATATATATATATATATATATATATATATATATATGACAGCAAGATATGAATATACATGTATGAGTACATATGCAGATATGTCTGTATATAGTAATGTAAATAGATATATATATGATACAGTAAATATACACATGTATATACCTAGGTTATGTTATAGCAGTTATGGGTAACATGTTTAGACCTGGCATATGTTGGTGGGAAGTCCACTCAACAAACGTCTACTTATCCCCACCCCCCCCAGCTAGGCCGGTGAGACATACAGACATGCAATAAAGGTAAATACAACACTGCTTCCCAGACCACCGGCAGGAAACTACCAGTGGGAGAGATCTACAAGGTCTACACTTTAAACATGGACAGCGACGTCCTTGCAGGACACCAAAAATTTGGTGCCTTCAGCCAATAGGAGTAACACAGTTATAACCAGGATGTAGCTATACATGGAACAGTAGGTTGTGCAAGCCTGATAACGCATGGATTGACACAACGCACGACATGTGTCCTGACACGGGAGAGTGGGCAGTGTGTAGGGTGTGTTCACATCGCACCTGCATCCACCTGTGTCCACAGTAAGGATGAGTAGAGTAGTGACAGGTGGGGGAACTATGGGTATGCGATTATGGGGCTAGGCGTGCAGGTGTTGGCTGGCAGACATGTATTAGGACCACCCCGTGGGTGTAAGTAATATTCCGATGTGGGTATAGCAGATGCCCATACCTCCCAAACTGTAAGAGCACACCTACTGGACAGTCCGTAAACCATTGGGGGAATTCATAGGGACCATATCATTGAACTGTCCCCGATTACCAGGGATGTCCGTGATTACGAATCAGAATCTTAACATAGTCCCACCTAAACCATCCTAGAACTAGTGATATTAGGAGGAAAGGTGGCGGAATACACGTAATGAATAATGACAACATGTAAGAGTCATAAACAGCATGTACCTCAGACAATGTGTATGAATACATATGTGCTCTGTGTCCGTCAATGTGTCAGGTTAATAGCACCAACCTTCTAAATGTGTCCCTGAGATCGTTATGCAGTGTCCCTGATTCAGTGTTTATTCTTCCCCATTTGTATGAGAGGTCTGATAGTGAGAGAAAGCACATGTTTCGCCGACTACCTTAGAAAGTTGATAGAATAATAGGTTTGGGGTTACCACCTGTCCACCTTTGCGAGGGACACTCCCCTGTGGGCAGTTGTGTACTGCATAATAACTGTAATTAAGGCAAATGTCCTGTGATTTAGGGCAAAGACTACCTATATTGTCTGTAGTAGTAGCATAAAACAATTATGTTCCTCTGAAACACCTAAATGTTATAGGTAACAGTATAAGCAACTATAATGCTACAAGAGTAACCTTTTATTTAGGCGAAACAGTGAAGTACACCCCTTTCTACTGGCTGTGGGTGTGTTGCCCTGCAAAGTCTGACATCTCTACATACAGGTCCTATAGGGTTGCCACCTTTCCATATGGCCAGAGTGGGACATGTTCTGTAGAAATGTCAGACATTCCAGGACTATACATACCTACAGCCGTGCATAGTACAGGATTACACTTATCTGCACAAATAAAAGCTTAATCTAGTTGCATTTGAATTGCTTATGCTACTTCACATAACATATAGAAGTGTCATATATAAAATAACTGTTGTATGCAATTATTAATGAAACGTAGAATATAATAATGTCCTGTAATCTGGACATGTGCTATATCTTGATTATTTTTGCACTGTCCCTCACAAAGTAGACAGGTGGTAACCCTAAAGTCCTACCTTGGCCAGTTGAGAAGGTGGCAAACCTATAATAGGGATGCGGTAGCATGACCCGTCCGACGGATGTGGCTACCACAACTCAACTACTCGTTTGTAATGCAGGGTCTCGGTTCCCATGTATCAGCCAGATGGGAGCAGAGTGTATGCGGAACACACAAATATGATTAATTTACTGGACAGGCCGCTGATTCCGTACAGTCGAACGCCATGTGGTCACCTAATGGGCAGCCATTCCCAATACTGCAGTCAGGAGTGGCCTTAGGTCAACTGGTGCTCTAGGCAGAGGGCACAATGGCACCCCCCACCACACCACCCATTGCCCCCATCCTGGTCTACCTAGACCAAATAAATACTGGTAATGTGCCCCCACTAAAGCAGTGCACTAGGCGGCCGCTTAGTTGGCCTATGCCTAAGGCCGGCTATGACTGTAGCTATGTAGTCCGATGTGATAGGCATCACAAGGTATGCCTAAGAGGAAAACATGAATATGAATGATTCTTTGGACAGGCTGCTGATTCCGTACAGTCGAATGCCATGCCGTTGCCTAATAGGCAGCCATTTCCGATACTGTATTCATGTATTCTGATGTAATAGGCATCACAAGGTGGGAGCACATTGTATGAGGTACACACAAATATGATTGTGTCACTAGACAGGCCGCTGATTCTGTACAATCGAACGCGATGCCGCCGCCTAATGGGTTGCCAATCCGATACTGGAGTCATGTAGTACAGTGTAATAGGCATCACAAGGTAATATTGTGGTCCTCGCCACACCCAGGGTTGTGAGTGACAGATGCAAGCAACAATGCCGATGCATTAGCAAGTGCAGGATCGGCGGGTGTAAGCGTGTTTGGCTACCAGTATCGCGGCATTGCATTGGTTAAGCAATGTAGAGGCTAATCGAGCATAATAGGCTGTAGCCAGAGGATATCATACAGCACAGTCATTCAACAGTATAGGAATGTATCCCATCATGTAGATGTACATGTGAGTGTTTATGTCCAGCATATAGGTACATACATATATATAGATGTATCAGGGAAATACCATGTGGCAACAAAGCATTACAAATGAATGAAATGGGAAACACCAGCTACGCCTGTATTCTGTAGTGGTGTTGCTCTATGTGATCACAAGACTCCCTCAGACAGACATGTGTCAGTCATACATGCAAATAGTTGTACATTGGCTGTATACATCACTCTGTGCATGTAATGTACATTAACACAACAGTACCTGTCCAATCATTATGTGTGACAGTACTCCTGCAATGTGCTGTGTGCAACATCATCATCATGATAAAGGTAAATGGGGTAACCATAGAGGGACGGTAGTGTTTTGTGTACAATGGGGTCGTCCTCCTCACGTGTACCTGGACCATGTAGGAGTGATGTGCATACCAGGACCGTGCACCTGATGGACAGTGGTGAGGATAACAGTAGTATGTTATGATGCATATTACAAGGGTTTCATGTGTCCAGTGGGCACGTGTGTGTAATGGACAGCTATGTATAGGGCAGATGGTATCCTAGGAGCCGAATGGCCTTATGTGTCCATAGGTGAGGGTCAGATGTTGGGGAAGGAGTGCAGGTATGGCTGTGGAGGATAGGTAGGAGCACAGAAATGACAGCATACAGGGTTGGTATATGACACATGTGGGGGGATACACCCTGGATGGGGATGGGTCTTCGGCATTCAAAAGCCCATGGGAACAGTGGGATGGAGGTCTCCAGCCATGGGCAACTACCACTGCACTTACACAGCTGCAAAGGAGGCAGTGCTGGGGGCTCTCCAGGAGGGGCAGCATCACTCTGTAAATGTGACACTCTGCCCTTGAACTGGTGTATCTGGCTTCATAACCCCTTAGGGAGCCACCTACGCAACATGTCTGGGACCGCACGACAGCAGATATGTACCTGTCTGGTCCCGCTCCCAAGGGGGACATGCTCCATCCTCAGTGGAGGTACCACCAGAAGGTGGTGCAGAGCCAACAGAGGTTGATGTTAATGGCTGGGCCCCAGATGTGCTAGTGCCCAGTGCCATGGTCAGCTGAAGTGGGACAGGAGGATCTGCGGGACCTACCAACCCATTTAGCCTATGGTGTTGCATTTTAAACCCACATGTGGCTTAGTGATAGACAACAGCATGCAGGATTACCTATGACAGTATGCATAGATATCACCAGCAACCCAACACAACAGATGGTATACATTTGCAGAGGGAGCACAACACATGCATATATACCGCATGGCAACTGTACAATGTGTAGTAGATGTGTGACCATAGCTATGAACAGTTGCCCATCATTGGCTTGTCACTGGGAATCCCACACAGTGTCAGTCATACCACTGTCTCATGTGACACATGTCCAGTCAGGGATGCAATGGCAGTAACACATCCCTATCATCATGTACTGTCTGCAATCCCCACACCATGCTTCTGCAGTGCACAGAAGTGTGTTCAGTGTGTAACATAGGAAATAAATGGTTGCACACACTGACCTGTTCACAGATGGCCCTACAGATGGGGTTCCCTCATGAACAGATTACTGTCATGTCTGTATTTTAACATGCAGAATAGCCATTACCACACACATGTTAAACAGGCAGTAGTCTCAATGCAGCATAACTACACTTACATGCTGTAGTTGTGTGGCACATCACCCTCCTGTCATTAGGCTATTTTGCACCGTGGAAAATGATTGAGGTACATCCAGATATCATCTGCAATGCCGTGTCAGAACACCACATCCAAGTACCACTCACAGCGACTGTCATGGCCAGATAATAACATGTTTCCCTAAATAGTGTACTGTGTTCATCATGCGGATGGCTATGGGAACACCATCACAGCTGTACCACATGCAATCAGCTAGAGGAGGACTGCAATAGGTGCAGAGGCCATCACCAGACCATTTCCATCTGTTACAATACACATGCTGCTGCTGTGCAGGTGTACACCTTCACATCCACCAGAGAGTGTGTGTACAGGACAGGCAATGTACACCAGGGAAGGGCTTGGAGACTTAACCATAAGTATCATCTGCCACACGCTGAATAGTACAGGGGCAAACCCCTAACTACTCATTACTATTACATGTGCATGACGTTACTACATGTGCCACAGAAGCAGCATGTTGCAGTGCTGTAAGAACATATGTGTAGGTGAGTGAGAGCCATTTGCAACAGATATAGTAGACATACATTAGGTGTGGCACACGTCAGTCCACGTGAACGGATGTCATTGTCACCACAACCACACTCTAATGGACACTCATTGACACCTTTGCCAGGGCAGCAAATACACAATGTAACTACTTAGTTTGCCACACCGCAGTAATGCACAGGACCACATGCACCAGATGGGATATCTGGAGGTTCTATGGGCTAAGGCATGTGAAAGTGCTTGACAACTGTTGGTATGCCGACAAGGTTTATACTGGGTGTAACTGTGGTTGGGAGCATCACAACCCACATGAAGACACAGGGTGCCAGTAGTGTCATGTAGGTATGCATTGCTCCATGGGTGTGTAGTGTTTGTACTGTCATGTAGGTATGCATTGCTCCATGGGTGTGTAGTGTTTGGCTGTGCAAGATGGTTGTACAAGGCTGGGTGAGGGGTAATACTTGCCATTGCATCACCCGTCAATGGTGTACAGTGCAGGGGTGTAGTGTCTGCAGTGTCCCACACAGATGGGTACTGCAATATCTGGCCTGACATCCTGGTTACCAATGGTAACCGGATGTAGGGCCATAGCTTTGGAATGCATGCCATGTCTGTGTTTGATAGTCCTTCACATGGACATTGCCTATGTGCATGTCCCACAATATGTACAGTGACTACAGGTGTACCTGGTTTGGCAGACACAATGTGTTTGTCTTGCAAACACAGCCTGTTTGAGTCTCACAGGACAATTGCCAATACTGGCCTGGTGTGGTGAAACCTGCTTATACCTATGAACCTATAATGAGCAGATCGCCCCTGCACTTGCATGGATAGAATGGACAGGTATTCCGTGGTGTCAGTGGCATGGGTCCATACAGGGCACATGTGTACAGCATTGTCTGGCCTTAGTGGATCACATATGATAGCACCACATATGTTGCAGCCATTCAGTGTGGAACATAGTGAAGGCACAATGTCTGCATATATGTGCCTATTGTACCACTGTACAGGGTGCCATGTCCTCTGCAGGCCACTGCGGTCACACCAAGCCTACTGTCTATCCTCAATGTGCATGTTACTAGCAACATAATGGGATATCCTAGGCAAGGTTGTATGTGCATGGCACATGGGTGCGGGACATATACCGGGTACTAGTAGGGCTGCATACTTAGTTCACCAGCCCTTTTGCCAGATGTATGGGTATGGCTTGCCAACACAGTGCCATGGCTGACTGACAGCTGCACTCCTCATGAGGTGGCCAATGTGTCATAATATGGATACTATATAGGAAAACTACAAAACTCACTTCCAAACTTGTCCAATGGTAAGACAATCATGGCCACCTCTACACAGGCTCTGACAGACAAACACACACTTGCCATGTCCTGTATACAAACCCCTACCATATCACACTGCAGCAACACACACACACACACACACACACACACACACACACACACACACACACACACACACACACACACACACACACACGCACAGAGTTGGCATGTCTGGGATTAGAACACTAACCTAACTACTTTGCTACACTACAGCATTACGCAATTACAGAACGTGCTACCGAGATTACTGGGACACAGCACTCCCAGAGGTGTATTTGTAGATGGGTGACATCATCGGCCTTGATAATGGTGGGTATAAGAAATGTATGGAGCATGGGCAGTATAAAAGCATTACTCAGTCCTCAGGCAAACGGGTACACACACACACACACACACACATACACACGGCAAGTGTGGGACTAGAACACCAACCTTATACTTTATTACACTACAGCATTACACAATTACAGACACAGCACTCCCAGAGGTGTATTTCTAGATGGGTGACATCATCGGCCTTGATAACGGTGGGTATAAGAAATGTATGGAACGTGAGCAGTATAAAAGCATTACTCACTCCTCAGGCCAACAGGGACACACGCACACACACACACACACACACACACACACACACACACACACACACACACACGCACACACACACGGCAAGTATGGGACTAAAACATTGACCTAATTACTTTATTACACTACAGCATTACGCAGTTACAGAACGCGCTACCAAGATTACTGGGACACAGCACTCCCAGAGGTGTTATTGTAGATGGGTGACATCATTGGCCTTGCTAACGGTGGGTATAAGAAATGTATGGAGTGTGAGCAGTATAAAAGTATTACTCAGTCCTCAGGCAAACAGAAACACACACACACACACACACACACACACACACACACACACACACACACACATGGCAAGTGTGGGACTAAAATACCAACCTAACTACTTTATTACACTACAACATTTCGCAGTTACAGAACACACTACCGAGTTTACTGGGACACAGCACTCCCAGAGGTGTATTTGTAGATGGGTGACATCATCGACCTTGCTAACAGTGGGTATAAGAAATGTATGGAGTGTGAGCAGTATAAAGGTATTACTCAGTCCTCAGGCAAATGGAGACACACACACACACATATGGCAAGTGTGGGACTAGAACACCGACCTAACTACTTTATTACACTAAGCATTACGCAGTTACAGAATGCGCTACCAAGATTACTGGGAGACAGTACTTCCAGAGGTGTATTTGTAGATGAGTGACATCATCGGCCTTGCTAACGGTGGGTATAAGAAATGTATGGAGTGTGGGCAGTCTAAAAGCAATTTAGAGTCCAACGGCAAACGGGGACAGACATACACACACCAGTCGGTGGGTACGGAACACCTGCCTATTTACAGATTACTATTACAATACTACATACTTATGAATCGCCACGCAGACTACACATGTCAAGGCTGCCATTATGACCATTTGGGAATGTGAACATCAACAGGGATGCTGGCAGTTAAGATGTACAGACCTGTGAACCTGTGTGTTTAAAGTAGGAATCCATCCTGACCTGGAGTATGCCCATCTGTGGAATGGATGACTACTACCACTATACAGGGTTACAGTGGCCATGCCCATACACAGAGGCACATAACCGACACAAGGTGTCACAGGGCATGCTCATACACTTAGTAGCACATGGCTGTTCGGAATGCACTATGTGTCCATCTACACAATGATATACTGGGCATGCTCATACTCCTAGTAGCACAGGGCTGACTGGGATGCACTCTGATGCTAAACAGGAAGGGCCACAGTGGCCATGCTATTACAGGTAGATGTAAAGAACACATTTTAATGGGCTCTGGTGTTAGTAGTTGTCATTGTTAGCGGGAACACTGCTCTACATATACTTGACACCGGTCTTTTGCACAACATCAGCTGTCATTCTGGGATGACATGACTGACAGTAGGCAGGCCTTTGTCACATATCACATGCATCCATGATACAAGGGAGTGTGGATATTACCCAAGTTGCATCCGCCCACACAGTGCCATTCCAAGGCAAATGTCCTAAACACAGGTTAACTCCCATACACTTACAGGACAACTGCATTGTTTTCTTATGCTAATCAGTGCTAGATGTGTAGCGTCCATATTCACAGCTGGTCACTGTAGATCCAACAATGGGGAGTACTGACATCTGTGCAGTGAGGAACACCTGGCTGATGTCTCTGTAATGCACAATAGCACTACCACCATATACCTCAGAACCTAGCACTACCACCATATACCTCACAACCAGATATGTGGGCCATAACACAGGTACGGACTGCTCCAGGTGGTGTACCCACATACATAAAGGCCACTCACATGTACTGACCGGTCCCCCCATGAAAGGCATCACAGATGAGCCATGTGCAGGACACAGTGTCACATGCTGCTTTCTAGGATGTAAACTGCAGATACCACCATGCCCTCGGACCACCAACATGCAACCACACATGTTGTATGACATAGACAAGTACACCACCATGTGACCCTTGACCTGTGTACTGTACTAAGCTCTACATCATCTGTAGACAGTACACATGTACTGACACAGTTGCATCATGTGTTATGCAATGGAATGATACCACTGTCTGTGACCAGGTCAGCTGTGCACATACCAGGGGCCCTCGGTACTTTCCACCATTAGCAGATGTCTGTTGCTGTACACCAGTACACACCCTCATGTATGGATATGACATACATGTACCTGCCCTGGGTATGTACATGCCACACACACAACATACCTGTAAATAGCATAGCTGTTGTAGTCCTTTGTGCAAACAGGTGGCTACAGCCATTACACACATGCACATGGAATGTAGGTCCATAGCTGCTGAATGCTAACAGTACATAAGGTGTGATATCAATGTTGACAGAGGTAACATCCCCTCTGTACTAGTCACCCATCATATCATACAACAGTCCATGTGTCATGTATGTCATTACACATATCCACCAATTACAATGCCTACAAAGATGACCAAATGTCAGTATTGTAGGACTTACACACCTGTACACATAGTGTTGTGCATTCATATAACATGCATGTGCAGTTGCTGATGTATGCAGGTGGCGTGTATCCTAGTACATCATGCAGCTGCAATGCAGCCCCAACTGTATATGGTGATATGCTGAATGGACAGAAAGATGTACCACAGGTATGGACAGATGTGTTGAAATAACTAAGTGCTGGGGCATCTTTGTTTGCTGTGGACAGCTCACAGGTGTGTCACAAGTGGTTCTACAATACCCTGTGTAACCGGTAAGCAATGGTTTCATTAATTGAAGGACATAACCCACATCTTAGATAGCAGTCAGGGTGACAGTGAAGGTAAATCACTTGACACCTGTTAATAGATATGACATCCCTAGTGCATATATCAGCACCATTGGCACAGGAAGCGTCAGTATAGTTTGCAACGCATACAATACTGTTGTATGTCTGACATACATAACATGAGCTAGGCAGGTCTGAGATTCACAGTACTGGCATGTGTGGTTGCATGTGGGTCCATATATGTCACGTATTGTGGGGAATACATCTCAGTTGTTACTCACTCTCCTGTACACTAGTGTACACATCTGTACAGACTGCAGTGTAGAAACAGGACATAGGCAGGGGCGTGTATCTCACACATGTGAGGTATCTGCATGTGCATGACATATGTGTATTAATTACTGAATGCCACAGTGTGTGTATGTAGGGCTGACTGGTCCCTGGGGTGAGGATGTATGTTACCATACTGAACTGATAAGATGCCTCCCACCATCCAGGCGATGCATTCTACTATCCATGTTGATGTCCCCAATCTTAGGCCGTACTGACTACCTGTACATGTGTATTCTTTGTGGCGTGTCATGTAGGTGCACAGTACTGTAATGATGATTTGCACATAGGCAGGGGTCCTCATCCCACCAGTAACAACTGTGTGCGAGTGTGTGTTACTGTGTCAGTGAAGCCGTGAGAGTGTGTGTGTGTGTGTGTGTGTGTGTGTGTGTGTGTGTGTGTGTGTGTGTGTGTTACAGTGTCACTGAATACATGTGTGTCAATACCTGAGTGTGTGGGTGCAGTTGTGTGTTGGCATCCTATCATGGGAATGTGTATTACTGATTCCCATTGAGGCATCACACTTCTCACTGGCCTCTACCCTTGTAATCAGCTAGACCACTCTCTTACCTCACCACTCTATGTAACTGTACCTGTGATGTCACCCTTTATGAATGTCACGTCTGTGGCCACAGTAGCTTAATAAACAGCTATCATGCTGTTGGAATGGTAGACGTGTTTTTAATGTGGGGCATTCTCACTGGTATGTGGCAGCTACATGGTGCATGCTGGTATATCCATACATACCTGTGAGTAGTCCACATTGACATATGGGGCACTTAACTGCAAACACTGACATCCACCAGCACATGCAATTAGACCTGAAGAAGGACAGAAGAACATCATGACCAACATGCATTTACTGTTGTTACACAAGACACATACTGTTAACAGTATTGTACACCTGTAATACATGGTATATCTGCTGCCTGTCAACAGTCTTCAACATTTGTAAACTACACATATCATCCTTGTCTGTTCACCCTGTGCATCAGACCATATGAGCATGTCCCTGCACCGATGGTGTGGATGTCAGAGATGCGGCACAGGCATCATCATATGCACAGGGTGTTAATGTTTGCCAGAGGCCTAGGCTGCACCATTGGATGACATCATGAGTGGGGGTTTGGGCCTTTGATCTAATTGGGCGTGTGTGGATGTCATGCATGTTTGTGTTGAGTTGCCCTACATATGTGTCCAGTGTGTGCGTGTATGTATGCACACAGTTTTCCCATGTGTCTGGCCTGCACAGGGGTATTATTGACAGCTGCAGACTGTACAGGTGAGGTTTTATAGTTCACAGTGTCCGGCCACGGACATGTGACCTGTGCCTGCCAGGGGTTGCACGGGCACTACCAGACAGAGGTGCAGATTGGGTACTGTCTAATATCACTTGTCCACTGGAACCATGTCCCTGTTGGGACTGTCCCAGGCCACGTGCACGTGGCCTGCTGTGTCATGGTGTGGACAGCACTGCACCAGATGCACTGCTGCTGCTACCGCCACTATGGGAGCGGGCATGTGAGGTAGCTCGTACATGTAGACCTGACACAGGCGATGTAGCGGGCCTAGGTCCACGTGTTCGATGCCTCACTCCTACCAGATGTTCCAACACAGACAGCTCATGCATGTGGATTGTCATGCCATGGTCAAGGACTCCAACCATGTCACCCAACCGTCTACCCAAAGCATCAGCAATCTGCTGTTGAGCATTTACCTTTGCCTGGATGCTGTTTTTAAAAGAACGAACAGCAGCCCTCTGTAGCCTCTGATCTTCTCTGTTGCACCATTCAGCACATGCCTGTACCTCCATTACAGCCTGAAACATGTCTGGTGACACCAGCTGCAGCGCTCTGTCATGCAGGAGCATGTTGGCCATAGGTTCTCCTACGAGCAGCACTGGCCACGTGCCTGTGCGGGGCACCACCACTAGTTTGGCTGACACCATGGTGTGCAGGCACACCTTCCATAGCCCCCACACTTTCCTGTTCCAAGCTACCACGTGCCAACTGTCCTTCCTCTATGGCCACTGGTAATGGGGTATGTACAGGTATGGGATCTGTGTGCGGGGATGAGGTGGATATAGATGGAATGGCAACCAATGGCACAGTTTCAGCCCCTGACAACTCTGCCTGTGTCCCAATCATATGTTCATCATCACTGCTGGAGTCTGTGGAGACAGTAACATATGATGTACCGCAGGAGGGCAATGCACCTACATCACCTGTGAGGCAGACAAGAACTGTACATTACAATCTATACAATAGATACACACACGCATGTGATATGACAGAAGGCATGCAACATGCATGTGATACGGCAGACAGTATGCAGCGCAGACAATAATACTGGTAGTTATCATACAGTGTTTATTCTTCCCCATTTGTATGAGAGGTCTGATAGTGAGAGAAAGCACATGTTTCGCCGACTACCTTAGAAAGTTGATAGAATAATAGGTTTGGGGTTACCACCTGTCCACCTTTGCGAGGGACACTCCCCTGTGGGCAGTTGTGTCCTGCATAATAACTGTAATTAAGGCAAATGTCCTGTGATTTAGGGCAAAGACTACCTATATTGTCTTTAGTAGTAGCATAAAACAATTATGTTCCTCTGAAACACCTAAATGTTATAGGTAACAGTATAAGCAACTATAATGCTACAAGAGTAACCTTTTATTTAGGCGAAACAGTGAAGTACACCCCTTTCTACTGGCTGTGGGTGTGTTGCCCTGCAAAGTCTGACGTCTCTACATACAGGTCCTATAGGGTTGCCACCTTTCCATATGGCCATAGTGGGACATGTTCTGTAGAAATGTCAGACATTCCAGGACTATACATACCTACAGCCGTGCATAGTACAGGATTACACTTATCTGCACAAATAAAAGCTTAATCTAGTTGCATTTGAATTGCTTATGCTACTTCACATAACATATAGAAGTGTCATATATAAAATAACTGTTGTATGCAATTATTAATGAAACGTAGAATATAATAATGTCCTGTAATCTGGACATGTGCTATATCTTGATTATTTTTGCACTGTCCCTCACAAAGTAGACAGGTGGTAACCCTAAAGTCCTACCTTGGCCAGTTGAGAAGGTGGCAAACCTATAATAGGGATGCGGTAGCATGACCCGTCCGACGGATGTGGCTACCACAACTCAACTACTCGTTTGTAATGCAGGGTCTCGGTTCCCATGTATCAGCCAGATGGGAGCAGAGTGTATCGAACACACAAATATGATTAATTTACTGGACAGGCCGCTGATTCCATAGTCGAACGCCATGTGGTCACCTAATGGGCAGCCATTCCCAATACTGCAGTCAGGAGTGGCCTTAGGTCAACTGGTGCTCTAGGCAGAGGGCACAATGGCACCCCCCACCACACCACCCATTGCCCCCATCCTGGTCTACCTAGACCAAATAAATACTGGTAATGTGCCCCCACTAAAGCAGTGCACTAGGCGGCCGCTTAGTTGGCCTATGCCTAAGGCCGGCTATGACTGTAGCTATGTAGTCCGATGTGATAGGCATCACAAGGTATGCCTAAGAGGAAAACATGAATATGAATGATTCTTTGGACAGGCTGCTGATTCCGTACAGTCGAATGCCATGCCGTTGCCTAATAGGCAGCCATTTCCGATACTGTATTCATGTATTCTGATGTAATAGGCATCACAAGGTGGGAGCACATTGTATGAGGTACACACAAATATGATTGTGTCACTAGACAGGCCGCTGATTCTGTACAATCGAATGCGATGCCGTCGCCTAATGGGTTGCCAATCCCGATACTGGAGTCATGTAGTACAGTGTAATAGGCATCACAAGGTAATATTGTGGTCCTCGCTCACACCCAGGGTTGTGAGTGACAGATGCAAGCAACAATGCCGATGCATTAGCAAGTGCAGGATCGAGCGGGTGTAAGCGTGTTTGGCTACCAGTATGCGGGCATTGCATTGGTTAAGCAATGTAGAGGCTAATCGAGCATAATAGGCTGTAGCCAGAGGATATCATACAGCACAGTCATTCAACAGTATAGGAATGTATCCCATCATGTAGATGTACATGTGAGTGTTTATGTCCAGCATATAGGTACATACATATATATAGATGTATCAGGGAAATACCATGTGGTAACAAAGCATTACAAATGAATGAAATGGGAAACACCAGCTACGCCTGTATTATGTAGTGGTGTTGCTCTATGTGATCACAAGACTCCCTCAGACAGACATGTGTCAGTCATACACGCAAATAGTTGTACATTGGCTGTATACATCACTCTGTGCATGTAATGTACATTAACACAACAGTACCTGTCCAATCATTATGTGTGACAGTACTCCTGCAATGTGCTGTGTGCAACATCATCATCATGATAAAGGTAAATGGGGTAACCATAGAGGGACCGGTAGTGTTTTGTGTACAATGGGGTCATCCTCCTCACGTGTACCTGGACCATGTAGGAGTGATGTGCATACCAGGACCGTGCACCTGATGGACAGTGGTGAGGATAACAGTAGTATGTTATGATCCATATTACAAGGGTTTCATATGTCCAGTGGGCACGTGTGTAATGGACAGCTATGTATAGGGTAGATGGTATCCAAGGAGCTGAATGGCCTTATGTGTCCATAGATGAGGTCAGATGTTGGGGAAGGAGTGCAGGGATGGCAGTGGAGGATAGGTAGGAGCACAGAAATGACAGCATACAGGGTTGGTATATGACACATGTGGGGGGATACACCCTGGATGGGGATGGGTCTTCGGCATTCAAAAGCCCATGGGAACAGTGGGATGGAGGTCTCCAGCCATGGGCAACTACCACTGCACTTACACAGCTGCAAAGGAGGCAGTGCTGGGGGCTCTCCAGGAGGGGCAGCATCACCCTGTAAATGTGACACTCTGCCCTTGAACTGGTGTATCTGGCTTCATAACCCCTTAGGGAGCCACCTACACAACATGTCTGGGACCGCACGACAGCAGATATGTACCTGTCTGGTCCCGCTCCCAAGGGGGACATGCTCCATCCTCAGTGGAGGTACCACCAGAAGGTGGTGCAGAGCCAACAGAGGTTGATGTTAATGGCTGGGCCCCAGATGTGCTAGTGCCCAGTGCCATGGTCAGCTGAAGTGGGACAGGAGGATCTGCCGGGACCTACCAACCCATTTAGCCTATGGTGTTGCATTTTAAACCCACATGTGGCTTAGTGATAGACAACAGCATGCAGGATTACCTATGACAGTATGCATAGATATCACCAGCAACCCAACACAACAGATGGTATACATTTGCAGAGGGAGCACAACACATGCATATATACCGCATGGCAACTGTACAATGTGTAGTAGATGTGTGACCATAGCTATGAACAGTTGCCCATCATTGGCTTGTCACTGGGAATCCCACACAGTGTCAGTCATACCACTGTCTCATGTGACACATGTCCAGTCAGGGATGCAATGGCAGTAACACATCCCTATCATCATGTACTGTCTGCAATCCCCACACCATGCTTCTGCAGTGCACAGAAGTGTGTTCAGTGTGTAACATAGGAAATAAATGGTTGCACACACTGACCTGTTCACAGGTGGCCCTACAGATGGGGTTCCCTCATGAACAGATTACTGTCATGTCTGTATTTTAACATGCAGAATAGCCATTACCACACACATGTTAAACAGGCAGTAGTCTCAATGCAGCATAACTACACTTACATGCTGTAGTTGTGTGGCACATCACCCTCCTGTCATTAGGCTATTTTGCACCGTGGAAAATGATTGAGGTACATCCAGATATCATCTGCGATGCCGTGTCAGAACACCACATCCAAGTACCACTCACAGCGAGTGTCATGGCCAGATAATAACATGTTTCCCTAAATAGTGTACTGTGTTCATCATGCGGATGGCTATGGGAACACCATCACAGCTGTACCACATGCAATCAGCTAGAGGAGGACTGCAATAGGTGCAGAGGCCATCACCTGACCATTTCCATCTGTTACAATACACATGCTGCTGCTGTGCAGGTGTACACCTTCACATCCACCAGAGAGTGTGTGTGTGGGACAGGCAATGTACACCAGGGAAGGGCTTGGAGACTTAACCATAAGTATCATCTGCCACACGCTGAATAGTACAGGGGCAAACCCCTAACTACTCATTACTATTACATGTGCATGACGTTACTACATGTGCCACAGAAGCAGCATGTTGCAGTGCTGTAAGAACATATGTGTAGGTGAGTGAGAGCCATTTGCAACAGATATAGTAGACATACATTAGGTGTGGCACACGTCAGTCCACGTGAACGGATGTCATTGTCACCACAACCACACTCTAATGGACACTCATTGACACCTTTGCCAGGGCAGCAAATACACAATGTAGCTACTTAGTTTGCCACACCGCAGTAATGCACAGGACCACATGCACCACATGGGATATCTGGAGGTTCTATGGGCTAAGGCATGTGAAAGTGGTTGACAACTGTTGGTATGCCGACAAGGTTTATACTGGGTGTGACTGTGGTTGGGAGCGTCACAACCCACATGAAGACACAGGGTGCCAGTAGTGTCATGTAGGTATGCATTGCTCCATGGGTGTGTAGTGTTTGTACTGTCATGTAGGTATGCATTGCTCCATGGGTGTGTAGTGTTTGGCTGTGCAAGATGGTTGTACAAGGCTGGGTGAGGGGTAATCCTTGCCATTGCATCACCCGACAATGGTGTACAGTGCAGGGGTGTAGTGTCTGCAATGTCCCACACAGATGGGTACTGCATTATCTGGCCTGACATCCTGGTTACCAATGTGTAGGGCCATAGCTTTGGAATGCATGCCATGTCTGTGTTTGATAGTCCTTCACATGGACATTGCCTGGGATGTGCATGTCCCACAATACTGTACAGTGACATGTACAGGTGTACCTGGTTTGGCAGACACATGTAGTGTACACAGCCTGTTAAACCCAATATGCCAATACTGGCCTGGTGTGGTGAAACCTGCTTATAATGAGCAGATCGGCCCTGCACCTGCATGGATAGAATGGACAGGTATTCCGTGGTGTCAGTGGCATGGGTCCATACAGGGCACATGTGTACAGCATTGTCTGGCCTTAGTGGATCACATATGATAGCACCACATATGTTGCAGCCATTCAGTGTGGAACATAGTGAAGGCACAAATGTCCGCATATATGTGCCTATTGTACCACTGTACAGGGTGCCATGTCCTCTGCAGGCCACTGCGGTCACACCAAGCCTACTGTCTATCCTCAATGTGCATGTTACTAGCAACATAATGGGATATCCTAGGCAAGGTTGTATGTGCATGGCACATGGTTGCGGGACATATACCGGGTACTAGTAGGGCTGCATACTTAGTTCACCAGCCCTTTTGCCAGATGTATGGGTATGGCTTGCCAACACAGTGCCATGGCTGACTGACAGCTGCACTCCTCGTAAAGTGGCCAATGTGTCATAATATGGATACTATATAGGAAAACTACAAAACCCACTTCCAAACTTGTCCAATGGTAAGACAATCATGGCCACCTCTACACAGGCTCTGACAGACAAACATACACTTGCCATGTCCTGTATACAAACCCCTACCATATCACACTGCAGCAACACACACACACACACACACACACACACACACACACACACACACACACACACGCACAGAGTTGGCATGTCTGGGATTAGAACACTAACCTAACTACTTTGCTACACTACAGCATTACGCAATTACAGAACACGCTACTGAGATTACTGGGACACAGCACTCCCAGAGGTGTATTTGTAGATGGGTGACATCATCGGCCTTGATAATGGTGGGTATAAGAAATGTATGGATCATGGGCAGTATAAAAGCATTACTCAGTCCTCAGGCAAACGGGTACACACACACACACACACACACACACACACACACACACACACACACACACACGGCAAGTGTGGGACTAGAACACCAACCTAATACTTTATTACACTACAGCATTACACAATTACAGACACAGCACTCCCAGAGGTGTATTTCTAGATGGGTGACATCATCGGCCTTGATAACGGTGGGTATAAGAAATGTATGGAGCGTGAGCAGTATAAAAGCATTACTCAGTCCTCAGGCAAACGGACACACACACACACACACACACACACACACACACACACACACACACACACACACACACACACGCACACACACGCACACACACACACGGCAAGTATGGGACTAAAACATCGACCTAATTACTTTATTACACTACAGCATTACGCAGTTACAGAACGCGCTACCAAGATTACTGGGACACAGCACTCCCAGAGGTGTTATTGTAGATGGGTGACATCATTGGCCTTGCTAACGGTGGGTATAAGAAATGTATGGAGTGTGAGCAGTATAAAAGTATTACTCAGTCCTCAGGCAAACGGACACACACACACACACACACACATGGCAAGTGTGGGACTAAAATACCAACCTAACTACTTTATTACACTACAACATTTCGCAGTTACAGAACACACTACCGAGTTTACTGGGACACAGCACTCCCAGAGGTGTATTTGTAGATGGGTGACATCATCGACCTTGCTAACAGTGGGTATAAGAAATGTATGGAGTGTGAGCAGTATAAAGGTATTACTCAGTCCTCAGGCAAACGGAGACACACACACACACATATGGCAAGTGTGGGACTAGAACACCGACCTAACTACTTTATTACACTAAGCATTACGCAGTTACAGAATGCGCTACCAAGATTACTGGGAGACAGTACTCCCAGAGGTGTATTTGTAGATGAGTGACATCATCGGCCTTGCTAACGGTGGGTATAAGAAATGTATGGAGTGTGAGCAGTCTAAAAGCAATTTAGAGTCCAACGGCAAACGGGGACAGACATACACACACGTCAGTGACGGGTACGGAACACCTGCCTATTTACAGATTACTATTACAATACTACATACTTACGAATCGTGCCACGCAGACTACACATGTCAAGGCTGCCATTATGACCATTTGGGAATGTGAACATCAACAGGGATGCTGGCAGTTAAGATGTACAGACCTGTGAACCTGTGTGTTTAAAGTAGGAATCCATCCTGACCTGGAGTATGCCCATCTGTGTAATGGATGACTACTACCACTATACAGGGTTACAGTGGCCATGCCCATACACAGAGGCACATAACCGACACAAGGTGTCACAGGGCATGCTCACACACTTAGTGGCACATGGCTGTTCGGAATGCACTATGTGTCCATCTACACAATGATATACTGGGCATGCTCATACTCCTAGTAGCACAGGGCTGACTGGGATGCACTCTGATGCTAAACACGGAGGGCCACAGTGGCCATGCTATTACGGGTAGATGTAAAGAACACATTTTAATGGGCTCGGGTGTTAGTAGTTGTCATTGTTAGCGGGAACACTGCTCTACATATACTTGACACCGGTCTTTTGCACAACATCAACTGTCATTCTGGGATGGCATGACTGACAGTAGGCAGGCCTTTGTCACATATCACATGCATCCATGATACAAGGGAGTGTGGATATTACCCAAGTTGCATCCGCCCACACAGTGCCATTCCAAGGCAAATGTCCTAAGCACAGGTTAACTCCCATACACCTACAGGACAACTGCATTGTTTTCTTATGCTAATCAGTGCTAGATGTGTAGCGTCCATATTCACAGCTGGTCACTGTAGATCCAACAATGGGGAGTACTGACATCTGTGCAGTGAGGAACACCTGGCTGATGTCTCTGTAATGCACAATAGCAGTACCACCATATACCTCAGAACCTAGCACTACCACCATATACCTCACAACCAGACATGTGGGCCATAACACAGGTACGGACCGCTCCAGGTGGTGTACCCACATACATAAAGGTCACTCACATGTACTGACCGGTCCCCCCATGAAAGGCATCACAGATGAGCCATGTGCAGGACACAGTGTCACATGCTGCTTTCTAGGATGTAAACTGCAGATACCACCATGCCCTCGGACCACCAACATGCAACCACACATGTTGTATGACATAGACAAGTACACCACCATGTGACCCTTGACCTGTGTACTGTACTAAGCTCTACATCAACTGTAGACAGTACACATGTACTGACACAGTTGCATCATGTGTTATGCAATGGAATGATACCACTGTCTGTGACCAGGTCAGCTGTGCACATACCAGGGGCCCTCGGTACTTTCCACCATTAGCAGATGTCTGTTGCTGTACACCAGTACACACCCTCATGTATGGATATGACATACATGTACCTGCCCTGGGTATGTACATGCCACACACACAACATACCTGTAAATAGCATAGCTGTTGTAGTCCTTTGTGCAAACAGGTGGCTACAGCCATTACACACATGCACATGGAATGTAGGTCCATAGCTGCTGAATGCTAACAGTACATAAGGTGTGATATCAATGTTGACAGAGGTAACATCCCCTCTGTACTAGTCACCCATCATATCATACAACAGTCCATGTGTCATGTATGTCATTACACATATCCACCAATTGCAATGCCTACAAACATGACCAAATGTCAGTATTGTAGGACTTACACACCTGTACACATAGTGTTGTGCATTCATATAACATGCATGTGCAGTTGCTGATTTATGCAGGTGGCGTGTATCCTAGTACATCATGCAGCTGCAATGCAGCCCCAACTGTGTATGGTGATATGCTGAATGGACAGAAAGATGTACCACAGGTATGGACAGATGTGTTGAAATAACTAAGTGCTGGGGCATCTTTGTTTGCTGTGGACAGCTCACAGGTGTGTCACAAGTGGTTCTACAATACCCTGTGTAACCGGTAAGCAATGGTTTCATTAATTGAAGGACATAACCCACATCTTAGACAGCAGTCAGGGTGACAGTGAAGGTAAATCACTTGACACCTGTTAATAGATATGACATCCCTAGTGCATATATCAGCACCATTGGCACAGGAAGCGTCAGTACAGTTTGTAACGCATACAATATTGTTGTATGTCTGACATACATAACATGAGCTAGGCAGGTCTGAGATTCACAGTACTGGCATGTGTGGTTGCATGTGGGTCCATATATGTCACGTATTGTGGGGAATACATCTCAGTTGTTACTCACTCTCCTGTACACTAGTGTACACATCTGTACAGACTGCAGTGTAGAAACAGGACATAGGCAGGGGCGTGTATCTCACACATGTGAGGTATCTGCATGTGCATGACATATGTGTATTAATTACTGAATGCCACAGTGTGTGTATGTAGGGCTGACTGGTCCCTGGGGTGAGGATGTATGTTACCATACTGAACTGATACGCCTCCCACCATCCAGGCGATGCATTCTACTATCCATGTTGATGTCCCCAATCTTAGGCTGTACTGACTACCTGTACATGTGTATTCTTTGTGGCGTGTCATGTAGGTGCACAGTACTGTAATGATGATTTGCACATAGGCAGGGGTCCTCATCCCACCAGTAACAACTGTGTGCGAGTGTGTGTTACTGTGTCAGTGAAGCCGTGAGAGTGTGTGTGTGTGTGTGTGTGTGTGTGTGTGTGTGTGTGTGTGTGTGTGTGTGTGTGTGTGTGTGTGTGTGTGTGTGTGTGTTACAGTGTCACTGAATACATGTGTGTCAATACCTGAGTGTGTGGGTGCAGTTGTGTGTTGGCATCCTATCATGGGAATGTGTATTACTGATTCCCATTGAGGCATCACACTTCTCACTGGCCTCTACCCTTGTAATCAGCTAGACCACTCTCTTACTTCACCACTTTATGTAACTGTACCTGTGATGTCACCCTTTATGAATGTCACGTCTGTGGCCACAGTAGCTTAATAAACAGCTATCATGCTGTTGGAATGGTAGACGTGTTTTTAATGTGGGGCATTCTCACTGGTATGTGGCAGCTACACGGTGCATGCTAGTATATTCATACATACCTGTGAGTAGTCCACATTGACATATGGGACACTTAACTGCAAACACTGACATCCACCAGCACATGCAATTAGACCTGAAGAAGGACAGAAGAACATCATGACCAACATGCATTTACTGTTGTTACACAAGACACATACTGTTAACAGTATTGTACACCTGTAATACATGGTATATCTGCTGCCTGTCAACAGTCTTCAACATTTGTAAACTACACATATCATCCTTGTCTGTTCACCCTGTGCATCAGACCATATGAGCATGTCCCTGCACCGATGGTGTGGATGTCAGGGATGCGGCACAGGCATCATCATATGCACAGGGTGTTAATGTTTGCCAGAGGCCTAGGCTGCACCATTGGATGACATCATGTGTGGGGGTTTGGGCCTTTGATCTAATTGGGCGTGTGTGGATGTCATGCATGTTTGTGTTGAGTTGCCTTATATATGTGTCCAGTGTGTGCGTGTATGTATGCACACAGTTTTCCCATGTGTCTGGCCTGCACAGGGGTATTATTGACAGCTACAGACTGTACAGGTGAGGTTTTATAGTTCACAGTGTCCGGCCACGGACATGTGACCTGTGCCTGCCAGGGGTTGCACGGGCACTACCAGACAGAGGTGCAGATTGGGTACTGTCTAATATCACTTGTCCACTGGAACCATGTCCCTGTTGGGACTGTCCCAGGCCACGTGCACATGGCCTGCTGTGTCATGGTGTGGGCAGCACAGCACCAGATGCACTGCTGCTGCTACCGCCACTATGGGAGTGGGCATGTGAGGTAGCTCATACATGTAGACCTGACACAGGCGATGTAGCGGGCCTAGGTCCACGTGTCCGATGCCTCACTCCTACCAGATGTTCCAACACAGACAGCTCATGCATGTGGATTGTCATGCCATGGTCAAGGACTCCAACCATGTCACCCAACCGTCTACCCAAAGCATCAGTAATCTGCTGTTGAGCATTTACCTTTGCCTGGATGCTGTTTTTTAAAGAACGAACAGCAGCCCTCTGTAGCCTCTGATCTTCTCTGTTGCACCATTCAGCATATGCCTGTACCTCCATTACAGCCTGAAACATGTCTGGTGACACCAGCTGCAGCGCTCTGTCATGCAGGAGCATGTTGGCCATAGGTCCTCCTACGAGCAGCACTGGCCACGTGCCTGTGTGGGGCACCACCACTAGTTTGGCTGACACCATGGTGTGCAGGCACACCTTCCATAGCCCCCACACTTTCCTGTTCCAAGCTACCACGTGCCAACTGTCCTTCCTCTATGGCCACTGGTAATGGGGTATGTAGATATGGGATCTGTGTGCGGGGATGAGGTGGATATAGATGGAATGGCAACCAATGGCACAGTTTCAGCCCCTGACAACTCTGCCTGTGTCCCAATCATATGTTCATCATCACTGCTGGAGTCTGTGGAGACAGTAACATATGATGTACCGCAGGAGGGCAATGCACCTACATCACCTGTGAGGCAGACAAGAACTGTACATTACAATCTATACAATAGATACACACACGCATGTGATATGACAGAAGGCATGCAACATGCATGTGATACGGCAGACGGTATGCAGCGCAGACAATAATACTGGTAGTTATCATACATCCCTAGGTTGCACACAACAGCATGCATGTGTCATAGCAGACGGCATGCAAATTACACAATCAAAGTAGTGGTTAGCATGCATCCCTATGTTACACCATGTGGACCAGCACAGGTTAACAGTACACCTGCCTGATGTGTGGCATATGACCTTGATAATCACATGTAGTATGACATGTGATCTGCTGACGTGTGCAATGACATGCATACATGTTTAACACAATGGTGTCCTGTCAAATATACAATGGGGAAATGGTGTACCAATTCAGGGTTGTCTGTCCACCCTACAGATGCACTGCAAATTTAGCTGATGTGCATGGCCATTGCAGGGAATCATGAGGCATATCTAGTGATATACAGTGTGAGTTACATACAGGGTTCATAGCCATGACTGTGTTCAGATACAATACATATATACTGTGGAATGTGACCCACGTCACTGAGGTGTATACACACTAAACCATGATGTGGAAGTTGTGACACAGGTCACTGATGAGTATACGGATGACACCCCTGCACATCTGCAACCATATTGCTGCAGCCTGGCAACTATGGCCAGACATGGTGAACACATTGGTACACCATGTCCCACATGACATCTGTGTACCACACACACACACACACACACACACACACACACACACACACACACACACACACAAGGAGCTAGTATGGCATTTATGTCCAACACCAGCAACGGGAATGTACTGTATCTGTGGCCTGATGTGGATACTGTACAGGTGACTGCTGTCATGTTGCAACACCCTCAAGATGTTCATCACATCTTATGTGGTGGATTGATGTTACGCCTACACAAGATGTGCACAGGTCTGTAGGATGTCTACTGTTCTACATCTACATTATGACCATTATACAAAGGCCATGGTTGAACCATGTGTAGCCATTGTACGACAGGGTGTACACGCAAGCACAACACGTCTACTGTGTGTGTTGCTCCATGTCTCTGGCCATCCTCCATGGCCATGTGTGTACATGTGTTGTCCAAATTATTGTGATGGGCATCTATTTCACATGTCTGTGTTGTCCCATATGACATATATGCTCCACTGACAACAGGATTATGCAGATAAAGGGTGGTATGTGGGATATGTTTTCAGGTTAGGTAGGCAGTGTAGCAGCCAGGCCAATAGATGTCATGATCATGTCAAGATAGCACATCACATTGTGTGACAATCATAGCAGGGCTATGATCCACACCGGTGAAAGCTGTGTGCTGGCCATACTCCAGCCCACTGTGTAGTACTGTTTATATTCACCACATTTGTAGATCAGATCTGTTGTATGTCCCTAAAGTGAACAGCACCTCCACCATTGTATGCACAGCTGTCAACACATCTGGCAATAAAGTTTGTGAGGATTCATGTCGGTGAGAAGATTCACATAGTTTGCAAGTGTTGCATATGGGTAGTCATTGTGATGCATTGCAGGTCCGACCTGTATATTGTGACAGGACCATACATTATGTGTACATGTTGTGAATGGCCACATGGCAGATAGATTTGTACTTTATGGTTCCTGATAAATAATAACACTCTCACCTGCCAAGGACTACTGTCGCAGTGGAACACCAGAGGTACCTAAATAGGAGGAACAAAGCAGTATGAGCATATTCCACCCCTGTATAAAGACTACAGGGAGCAATGTGCATAACACATACATCAGTACATTAGACTGTACTATGGTGTATGCACATGTGTGCATACACAGAGTAGCATACTATAGTATGCGGCATGTGTGTATACATGCCTTGCATATGATGTTACATTACATATTGTACAGTGACACATGCAACTATATGGAATATAGTTGTTATAGGTGCAGTACTGACTTACCAGGCAACTCCAGGCACAGTGGCTGAGAGACATCCACCTCCACAATATCGGCTAAAGCTTGTGGATGTGAATCTGCAGGTGTCCCCAGGTTGGCCAGTATCTCCTTGGTACATTTGAGTGGGGGCTGGGTTGGTGGTCCACCACCTGTTGCACCCTGTTCCCTGGCGACTTCATTCGCACGCTGTTTCGCCTATCTAATGAGGTCTGTACTGTGTCTGCGCACCTGCTGGTATGTGTGGTTGTGACCACCCACATCGTTAACCCTCCTGCGTAGTTCCATCCACAGGACATCCCGCTGCTGTGCATCCTGTGGCACATGGCTGAACAGGATATCATGATTGTCGAGTAGGTATGGGATGAGGGCCTCATCCTCCAAGCGTGTAAAAGGGGGAAGCCTTGCATGTGGCATACCTGGAAGACATAATGATGGAGGCAGGTTACAGTAACACACAGAGACATACAGAGCTACAGCTGAACATACATGTGTATCGCATTAATTCAGTTTAAATAGTTGTATTTGAAAACCTACATGACACTGACGTGCTTGTGTCACACACACGTGACACTCAATGTTGACTGGATATTATCACCATATATGTGTGTGTGTGTCACCTGATTACATTGCTCATACTCCATGTGGTTGCTGTCTTGATGTAGGCATGTCTGTTTGCCTGTACTGGTGTTCCTACCTATCAGCACATGGCCGGATGTGTCCACATTAATGCAGTCGACCTTGATGCAGTGTATATTTCACATATAAGAACTTACACTGCCTTAACAGATATGACCTGTGACCCTGCAGACATACTCACATAAGGTTTTACATGTATGTGTTCTGCCATATACATCTACACGGCACTGTACAGCAATTCAACATCCTGCCATGTATCACCTGTGTTGCACATGTGATACACATGGGACACTGGCTAGCCAGATGGTATTTGCAGGGATGGATATCAACTATAGCATGTACAGTCAAAGTCAACTAGTGGGCTATATGCCATGGGCCATGTATGAATCTAGGATGAAAGGTTACCTGGCAGTAGCCAACAGGCGGGTCTGTGAGGCCAGGTGGAGCAGTGCCACATTACTGATCCACAGGGTTAATGATACATATACCATGCATTACCATGCGGTCATCACACCATGTCTGAGAGGGGAGCAATGTGCAGCTTTGATGGGCAGGAATGCATAGCATGGCAGGACTATGTCAAGTGTATGGGACAAGGATATGTCCAGCATGTGGTAGGTGGATGTCCATAAAGTATGTGTTCGAGATCAGGATGAGTACATGTAGCATGTCCAACATCACTGGGTTGGACATGGATTTATTCAGGGTATGCATCATGCTACATAGTGGAGATGGGGAATAGGAAGGCTGGTGTAGGCCAACTGCACATGGCCAATACCCCTTAAAGGAAATATGTGATCTGATATGGGTTACTTGAGTGTTCTGTATGGCTGGACAATGATCTTTATATTCATGAATGGCACCCTATCATTATTAGGGTTGCCACATATGACGTAGCTATCACAGGAAAGACAACTGCCCAACTGCATCCCTCACACACAAGTGTCCATTATGTTGACTGCTGCCTAGGTGGTAGTTCATGGGTACAGGGTTATTAACATAGGGGTGACAATGCGAGTCAGCTATTGCTCCTAGGTCATAGTCATTCGCATACTTCAATAGGCAGATGCCTTCTGTTTGTGAGGGATGGACTACAATGAGGGGGAATACAATTCATTAACCTTGACATACTGTAGCTGCCACTGGTGTGATGATCACGTATTATTCCGACACCTTCTGTAGTGTTGGTTCTGCCAGCAGTCATGTTGCAAAACACTCCTGTGACATAGGAATGTACATCTAGTATACTGAGTGTAGGTGGTACACAGTATGGGTGATGATGTCCTATGACCTGGCAAAGTTATGATATGCAGTGTGACATCAACCATACTGTCATCTACCTGGCAAGGTTATGATATGCAGTGTGGCATCAACCATACTATCATCTACATCTGTACTGCTGACATCACTTAAGTGATCAAGGTTCATGGCCTTCCAGACCAGACTCAGCAGGGTAGTAGTAAAGTACTTCCCATTATCAGTGGTGTCTCCCCCTTTGTGGGTTGTGATACCTGTTGGTGTGCACCATTCAGTGTGTACACAACCTGACATGGAGCTATGTTTTACATGATGTGTACGTGGAGAGCATCTTGTTTTGCCATATGTGTATTATACAACCTGTGATGTGGGCAGGTCCCATGCAGACTGAGTGCAGCTTGTACCTGCATAGTTGTGGGTACAGGGCCCCTGTGGTGTACATGGATATATTCTTGTGTACCTGTTGGGGGAGAGGGCCGTGTGTTTATATTGTCCAAGACCCTATCTGGAATGCTTATTCATGCTAAGCACTTGTTCAGGACTTGTAAACACTACGTAAGCTAATAATTACTATAGCACTCAATCTTCCTCATTACCTACAGATAAGGGTGAACAGGTTTTGTACATACTTTTCTCACTTGCGTAGAGTAATGTAGCTCTTGTACTCACTTTCTGCACTTATCTAGGTGAATGTAGTTCTATATTCAGGCATATCCAAAAGTCAACTGTCAGTGTTCTCACCTGTCTATCTGATGAATCTGGACATCTTGAGGCAATGTACACATTGCCTCATGTACACAGACAAGCCTCTCCACCTACCACCCAACACTACAACCTGCGAGAGATGGACTTATCTAGCCAAACTGGAGATGAAGGTCTCTCCAACCAAGCCTGACCCTGACTGCCATGTGGAGAAGGTACACAGTCGTACAACACCACACATCACATAAGTCTCACTGAATCTACCCCACCATTAACTGGGAAAACTACTTGTGTACCAACACATTAGCTCAACGGTTTCTGGAATTCATAAATACCAATGCCCTGACTCAACATATCCACATACCCACCAGGGGTAACAATATCCTAGACCTAGTCATTACCAACATGAGTGACTGGTGCTCCAGACGTGAAGCCAACTCCTTGTTGGTTCGATCAGACCATGTGCTGAACACCGTTGATGTCCACATCTTGCACCTACCCCCATTAAGGGAACCACAGTATAATAGGTCTACAAGGCCAACTACATGCTTCTTAAGACAGACGGGGTGGACGTCATGGCACCCATGCAGATGGACAGTACTGTTACAACTGCTGAATCCTACACAAATGCATGCTATAAGCACTTACAGGAGTGCATGGCTTGTGCTATCCCAAACAGAACCAGGATGCTATACTGCTAATTAACTAAACAAATCTGGTGGTCCCCTGCCATAAACATATTATACTACAGGAGGAAGACACTGTTGCAAACGAGAGTACAATACCATGCATGGAGGAGATCCCTGGCCAGCCTCAGTAAGAAGGTGAGTTCCCTAAGTTCCTCCAAAGCTAGCTACGAAAACTATAACGCAACTAATACCAACAACAACCACAAAGCATTCTATAGCTATGTCACATATCTCGATGTCAACAATCAGATCTGCTCTGAGTTACAGTACAAAGGCATGAACATTACAGAAAGAATTGATATTGGCAACATCCTGGCAGATCCCTTTCAAAGCTGCACATTCTAAGGGCAATATCACAGCATCTATGGGACCGGACAACATCCCAGGCTGCGTTTTACATGAACTTCAGATCGCACTCTCTCCCCACCTACACACCATGTTCAATAATAGCTTCACATCGGGCATAGTGCCCCCTGAATGGCGCACAGCAACAGTTATCCCACTCCACAAAGGTGGTGCCACAACTGAATATGGGACCTATTTCCTTATAGGCCTGACTAGCCTGGTCTGCAAGGCTATGGTGCACATCATGGATCACTGTCACAGAGACATTGGGTACCTCCCAACCTTTGACCCCTCCCTGTTTGGCATTGTTAAGGCCAGACCTTCTTCTTCTTCTTTCGGCTGCTCCCGTCAGGGGTCACCACAGCAGATCAACTGTTTCCATTTCTTTCTGTCCTCTGCATCTTGCTCTGTCACTCCAACCACCTGCATGCCCTCTCTCACCACATCCATAAACCTTATCTTAGGCCTTCCTCTTTTCCTGTTACCTGGCTGCTTCATCCTTAGCATCTTTTTCCCAATATACTCTGCATCCCTCCTCAGCACATGTCCAAATCAACGTAATCTTGCCTCTCTGGCTTTGCTCCAAACCTTCCAACTTAGGCTGACCCTCTAATATACTTATTCCTAATCCTGTCCATCCTCATCACACCCAGTGCAAATCTTATCATCTTCAACCCTGCCACGTCAAGCTCTGACTCCTGCCTTTTTGTCAATGCCACTGTCTCCAACCCATATAACATAGCTGGTCTCACTACCCTCTTGTAGACCTTCCCTTTCACTCTTACTGGTACTCGTCTGTCACAAATCACTCCTGACACTCTTCTCCACCCAATCCATCCTGCCTGTACTCTCTTCCACACTCACCATTACTCTGAACTGTTGATCCCAAGTATTTAAACTCATCCACATTCGCCACCTCTACTCCCTGCATCCTCACCATTCCTCTATCCTCCCTCTCATTTACACACATATATTCTATCTTAGTCCTGCTGACCTTCATTCCTCTTCTCTCTAGAGCATATCTTCACCTCACCAGGGTCTCCTCCACCTGTTCCCTTCTCTCATTACAGATCACAATGTCATCTACCAACATCATAGTCCACATGGACTCCTGTCTGATATCATATGTCAACCTGTCCATCACCATTACAAATAAGAAAGGGCCCAGAGCTGAACCTTGAAGTAATCCCACCTCCACCTTAAATGCATCTGTCACTCCCACCACAGACCTCACCACTGTCACACTACCCTCGTACATATCCTGTACCACTCTTACATACTTTTCTGACACTCCCACCTTCCTCATACAATACCACAACTCCTCTCTAGGCACCCTGTCATATGCTTTCTCTAAATCCACAAAGACACAATGCAACTCCTTCTGACATTCTCTGAACTTCTCCATCAACACTCTCAAAGCAAACATTGCATCTGTAGTGCTCTTTCCTGGCATGAAACCATACTGCTGATCACTAATCATCACCTCCCTTCTTAACCTAGCTTCCACTACTCTTTCCCATAACTTCATGCTGTGGCTGATCAGTTTAATCCCTCTGTAGTTACTACAGCTCTGCACATCACCCTTATTCTTAAAAATCGGTACCAAAACACTTTCTATCCATTCCTCAGGCATATCGTTTTGTGGACTAATACAATGGTAATTGCAGGCTGATTCATTAAGGCACTGCTATGTGGTTTCTGTATAGCATGCAGGTGATAGTCCTTGAATCCCTTCGGTAATACATCTGAATGTAATAACGTGTTGCTACATGATAGCTGTGTATATCTGTCATAGGTATTTGCAGTCATCGTAGTTGTGTTGGTGACTGACCCTCTTTGGTTAGGGTTGCCACCTTTTCATATGGCCATAGTGGGACCTTTTCGGGACACGCATCTGATTTTACAGGCTGACGCAAACCCACAGTCAGTACAAGGGATAGAACTTTCCTTTCTTGCCTAATTATAGGCTTATTCTTGTAGCAGTTTAGTTGCTTATTCTATTTCCTGTAACATGTAGGTATTTTAGATACAGAAATAACTATTGTATGCAACTATTACAGTACATATGGGACATAATTATGTCCTACAATCCCAGGACATTTGTCACATTTAATATATTTGGTCAGGACACAACCGCCCAAAGAGGGAGTGTCCCTCGCAAAGTGGGACAGGTGGTAACACTATCACTGGCTCATGTCCATAGCACATATTTGTAATAGTGTACAGGCATATACTCTCCATATCCTTTGTTCATAAAGGTTGGTAGTGGTGGAATGTGTGATTGCTATGGTCTATGTTTTACACATATATGAATGCTTCAACTGCTGTATACGGGAGACCTATGGAATCCTGAAACCACAGTGTTCCGACGCACACAGTACTGGGACCAGACTCCCATACCCTACATTACCGACATCAACAGTAACTCGCGAAGGTAACACGAACATGGAACACACACATGCCCACACAGACACACTGCTACCCAACACATCCAAACAAACCATCCTACACTACATATGAGCAGGTGGCCAAGCCCCCCTACACCCCCATGTAGGTGTCTGCACCCCCCCACACCACCCCCTACTTTAATATTCTACATCCTAGATCACACAAACAGGTGCACAAAGCTAACCCACAACCACATTACAGTCTCCCAAGAACACACACCACACACAGAACACACACTTACACACACTACAGCCCTAACAAACACACGTACACACAGTAACCTACCCGAACCGCAACACCAGAAGCACTGACTAACTGTCCATTAACATTGTGAGATTACACCTCATGCATCTGGTGTTTTGGTACTGTGTTCTTTCGGACCTTAAGCCTCGGGATTACTCTCGTCGGTATGTAAAGCAGTCAGTATGTGGTAGGCATCCCATTTATATGTACCTCCATGGCTATGTAGATATTGTTAACCTATCTATATATCTACATGTATGTATATACCCATATATCGACATATCTCTCTCTCTCTCTCTCTATATATATATGATGATGTATGTATATATATATATATATATATATATATATATATATCAGACATACACCTTTCATTGGGTACATGCCGGTTTGTCCTATTTCAACACATTCCTACCTTTTGTGTTTTATCCTGTCAGTATACAGGACTGCCATTGGTACATCTCAGGTAGCTTAGTGGTATGTTATTGTGATGAATGTGTACATGGTTGTGTGTTCTAATCCTGGCAGTGATATCTTACCTCTCAGAGCAGGCACTGGTAGTGCAAGGGTGATTAATGCACATTTCAGCAGTTGTGTGTTCCACATGTTTATTATTCTGTGGAGAACTACCTATATATGTGTTTAAGGTATACTATGTAACATGTACACATCTGTGAAGATTCCTGTCAGGGATACTCCCCATTATTTGGAACTACATCCCTGATTACATTATACAAAACCCCTCACTGACACTCCGGGGAATCCTTGCAGAGTGGTGGTGAACAGTAGCTACACCCCTGGGATCCCGCAAGTGGCTCTGCTCCACAGAGAGACAGTTAGTTTGTCAATGGGGTGGCGTTAGCAGACACGTTTTGCCTATGCTTATGAGTGGCCTCAGCAGTTGGGCATGTACCTACCTATGTATCTATGAACCTGTACATAAAGTATGGACACATGCTGATAGCTTAATTTACTGTTCAGGTATTGACTTACCTTGTACCAGTGGCAGTTGTGTGTACATTAGTTGAGGGCTACCTATGTAGGATGCACACAGTAGACCACCTATACATGACAATTTACAGGTGGTCGTGTGTGTGTGCCATCCATGTTTGCTGTGTGTGCAGGTGGAGAAGGTTGTCAGTCCATGAGTGCCTACACTGTCAGTGTGTTTGCTATACATTCCTTCTTTGCCAAGGCATGGGCATACTGGGCACGCCTCCGTCTGCCTACTAGTGCTAGCACAGGGTGTTCGTGGTCTGAGTCCCCCTGTGCCTGTGGGACCCTTGGCAATGGTGCTGGGCTGTGAGGGCCTTCACCATTCTGTCCCTGCTGCAGCTGTTTCCACAGGATCATATTGTGTAGCATGGCACATACTATGAAGATGTGGGCACACGTTCCTGGAGAAAACTGCAAGGATTCACCAGATATGTCCAAGCAACGGAACCGTGATTTCAGCATCCCAAACATGCGCTCTATGATGATTCTGGTTTCTGCGTGTGCCTCATTATGGTGTTCATGCGTGGCTGTGTGTGCATTTCGATGGGAGTCATCATCCAAGGTTCCAGTGCATAGCCAGCATCCCCCACCAGGAGGCCATATGGGATGTCCCCACTGGCCGATACCTGATACAGCTGTGAGGTATGCCAGATGTGGGAGTCGCAATAGCTTCCAGGGCTGCCAGCACACACATCCATGATAATGCTCTGGGCATTGCACACGACCTAGCAGTTGATGGAGGGGAATCCCTTACAGTTTATGTAGTGCCTACCCTGCTCACCGGGTGGTAACTTGATGTGTATGTGTGTGCAGTCTATTGCACCCAGTACCTCCAGGTAGTCTACCGCACGGTGGAAGAGATGCATATTGCTGGCCAACTCCTCCTACGTTTGGGGGAAGTATATATGCTCATTGGCATGCGGTAACATGGCATCCAGGAACTGGTGGAGTACCCTGGATGCTGATTCCTGTGAGATCCCCATGATATCCCCAGTTGGCCTTTGGAAGGTACCTGTGGCTAGTATTCTCAAGCTTACACATACCTTCGTGTCCACTGGGATGGGTTCCCCTGTGTTACTTCTGGCTCTGAGGCATGGCCGGCACAGCTCAACAAGTTGCTGTAGGATGTCCCTGTCCACCCTGTAATGCTCTACTATCTCCAGATCATGTAGCCCCTGGTAGGTTACCCTGGGTCTGAACACTCTTCTCCTCCTCCGGTGCCTGAGATGGTTGTCAGCATCATCCTCCACACCACTGTCAGTATCCAACACATGCTGGTGAATCAAAGCTTTGGCAGCCCCTAACATATACATATTAAAAGTTCCCCGTCTGTATACACCAATGGTGCAGAGTGTCTGGGAATACACAAGTGTGTGTGTGAGGCTTTCACACCTTATACTATTGTGCAATGGATGATGCTGGTGTAATTGGGTGTGTTTGTGCTATTCCAGCTGCAGGGTATCTTAATTATTGGTTTTACAGCAGGTACTGCTATTGAGGGGCCTTTGGTGTTGACTTACGTTTGTCTGCCATGATTCATCTATTGTCCTTTACTTCTATTTTCAATCTGATTCACCTCCCATTATCGGGCATACATCCAGCTGCTGCTTTTCTTGTTTTGTGCTTCCACAACCCAGGATTGTGTTGGGAAATGTGTTATGTAGCTGATCTACTACAAGTTTGCTTTGTTCTGCTGTGACAGTTCTCTTTTCTTTGCTGTATGGCACCTCCCCTTTCCTGTTCTGCAGGTAGCTGCTAGCAGCCTTGTTAGCTGTTGTCTATGGCCCACTGTGAGTTTCTAGGTGTTAATTACTCATTTGTACTCGAATTACCATGCTGCAGCATTTCCTTATTGTCTTCCCATATCCTTCCTGTTTCAGCTGTGGTGCGCACCGCGCACAACCGTTTACTGAGTTTTGTGCACGTTTTCATCCACGTTCACATGAACTTTCAGTTACCTTGTGTGCTCTCAGCTAAGCAAAGCTATGGCTACTTCCACACTCTTATCCTGCGGCTTTGCTTAGTAACACGCAACATGGATTAGCAATGATCCAATGTGCTTACAGCTACGGTGGCGCTCCCCTCTCTTGATGTCATGTTTACCTCCAGGCTACTCCTTGGTGTTGTAACGCTATGCTGTGTGGTACATCCTTACGCCGGCGGGGCGTTTGCGATTCAGTATTACTTGACTCATTTGCATGGCATTGACTGCTAATTCCTAGTTACCGCACAGAACACTGTCACAGACCCTTAGCAATCCTTGCACCATGGTTGTGGTGTACCATGCGTGCCATTGACTATTATGGGGATATCATGAATTGCGTTACATTACAGTTTTATGACATCTAAATATATTTTCCTTATGATCCCGTTTGCGCACCGATGCACTGCAGTTTTACTTTGCGTTGGTGTGGCCATGACATTAAATGTTATTTTCTATATGTTGTGCATGTTGTTTTATGCCATTGGCTATATATTTAGCCACTGGCATATATTAACATTATAATACGTAAGTTTGGTCCACTTTCATGGCTCCGATTTTATGTTTGGCTAAATGTAAACCATTTTTTGGTTTACATTTCTACATGCTTACGCTACGCCTGCACAACTTCATGAATCACTATATACCTTCATTTGCATGCTACACTGCTGTGCATGGGGTAATTAGCATACATGCGCCGGGAGCTGTGCAGCTGTGGTGCATGCTGGTAGTGCATGTGGAAACAGCTCTTACCTGAATCGCTCAACGGCCATATTTGGTGCTAGACCGCTGACGCTACTCCGGCGCATGGCGCAAGCTTCATGAATCCCGAGGAAAGACTTTTAGAAAGGCAAAACCAATACTATAGGTTTTGTTTGTGTTTTTAGTCTCTTGCATGTGCTGGGAATCCATCTGTAAATCAGTATGACTTGCATTTAATGGCGATGTGTACATTTAAGTTAAATTTAAAGTAATGTGTTCTTAAGAATTTATGCATGCACAGTAATTACAAAACAATACTGAAGGTCAAGGTAAAACGCTACTAACTTTAGAAATGCGTAGTAGCAGTCTGACTTATTTCACATGTTAAATAACATGGCTTTGGCTTCATTATTTACTTTATTCTCAGCCTCAATCTAATATATGTGTACTTACTACCTCCTGGAATCTTGTTCAGCTGAATCATGTTGATTTATTTTAGATCAGGCTGATGGAACTGAACTTTGCTTCTTGGTATTCTAACTTTCTGCTTCCTCTTTTTTGGTTTTACCTTTCTGTACACTGGGTGGAGACCTTCCTGATAATGATTTGAAAATAGCTTATTTTCAGTGTGTGGGGTATTTTTAGTGACACTGTCAGACTAATAAAATATTAATAGCATGTATAAACCAAAATATTTTTCACCATGCATTACTAGATGGGTGAATGCTTGTTTTTATAGCAATAGCATTTGTTGTTTGTTGCAGTTATCAAAATGATGGGTAATGTTTTTCTCCCGTAATAACCATATAAGATTTCTAAATGTACTCGAGGGCCTACCTATTACCAAAAATGTCTGTGCAGAGGGCAATTTTAATTACTCTTCATTAAAATGGAGTATCTGTATTTCCAAAGTTGGGTATGCCCAGAGATTCTGGGGCTTAATAAATAAAAATTAATTCTTTGGTACAGATAGTTAACAAACTAACTAGAGGATACAGTATTCTTGATCTGCGCCTAAGTAATAATGCTATTGTTTGTAACACCACTCTAGTTTCTCCATCCCTGGTTACGTTTGACCATAAACTTGTATCTTCTGTTTCAAAATCACTAAAAGCCCTGCTGTAAATAATTCTTAATTCAAGGATTTCAAGCAAATCTCCTCAAATGAGGTGCGCTATCCAGATTCACTTGTCACGTCACCAGCTCTGACACCAACATGGCTGATCTTTATACAAGTGTGTTATTTTGTTGCATAGATAAGTGCTTAGACCTGGCCATTGCTACTACAGCCAAATATAATGAGAAGTTCTAGAACAAAATAACGTGGTTGACCACCAGCTTTAATAAACTTTATAAAAGGAAGAAATAATGTCTTAAAACTATACAACAAATCTAAAATTGTTTATATTAAATAAGGTAATGAACAAAAATCTACTTTCTGGAGTAGTAAAGCAAATCATGAATTTATATTTGCTTCTGAAAACAAGGATAAAATTATAAATCATTATTTAGTTATATTACAAAACTAAGGAATAACACCCAGCAATGTTACAAAGTTATCCAAAATAGCACCACTCACTGAGACCCACTAGACATACCATATATACTAACAGACATGTTTAGTGCAAACTTTACCCCTGAAATAACTGTCTTAATTCCAGAAATCCACAAATCTCTTATACCCCCTAATATCACAGTAGTGTACAGATGCTACTTCCTTGGGGCTTGATAACTTACCAGGGTGTCTAAAAATAGTGCCAATATGCCCTTGTGAAGTACTTTCTCCTCAAAGTATGATAAACTACAGTGATGATGTCCCTACCCAAGGACCCCCTACCTAAACTATTAACCTAACTAATCTGATCTACAAAGCCATCAAACACATTACATCTGATCTCATAAATTATGATATCAAAAACCTTAACAGGCTAGGCCCATATCAGTTTCTTTTTGTCAAAGGGACATCCTGCTTACTCAATTTAGTTAAGAACTCACAAGCTATAAACAGAAGTCATGTTGTTCTCATTAGCTTATTTGGATCAGGCCAAAGCATGTGACACTATATCCCCTTCTGGCATCATAAACAAGCTAAATGCATGAAAAATCCATATGTGGTGAGGTGAATAGCCATCTGCCTGAAAGGTAGAACCACATAGTTAAGGTGGCATTTGCCATCTCAGAAGGTACTACAGTAACTAGTGATGTATCCCAGGGCTCGGTACTGGAATCTACTTCCTCCATTTTCAGATGAGGAATCAGGGAATAACATTCTGTATATTAAAGATTGCATCAAGAATGAATGTCAGCAATAAACTAAAATCTACTATCAGGACTAATAGGGCAAATCCTAAACCTAAATTAGTTTTTGAAGCCAAGGATAAGTCCTTCTTTAGTTACATTAGAAATCTAAGAAGTAACACCCAGCGGTGTTCAGAACTTAGTCAAAATGTTGCCACACATTCAGACCCATCGTACTGCAAACTGGGCATTATTGTCAAATCTTCTCATGATACTCACTCATTACAACAGGAGCCAACCCTCATAAACAAGGGGCTTATGGTAAAAGGGCTAAAATTATATGCAAAAAAAATAGTATTCTCATGTTTGTTAATCAGCTTTCTCTCTCTTTCTATATCTCCCTCAGCAAGCAATATAGCCAATAACCAATTCTGACGTGGTTATGTGGTCAGAGATCATGGAACTTGTAATAATTCCTACTCCTTTTACCACCATGTTACAGCAATAATCAGAAAATCCTTCTGTTTGGCACAACTAATAAATAAATGCATATTATCTAGGTCGAAATGTTATTTTTTATACCTCTTTCTGCAGCTCTAATTAAACAAATTACTCAGTACAATGTCCCGTATGATGTATACCTTTCTAGACATGTTAAGCAACCAAGACAATTGTTGGCCTAAAGTTCCTGAGCTATAAGGAAAGACTTGAAATGCTATCCCTTTACTCAGTTTCTTATAGGTTCTTGCAAAGGTGATCTATGCTTGCAATCTGTGCCATTAAGACTACCATCTTCCATGAACTTCTCTATCTTCACAAATCAAATAATTGCATTACTATAAGAACTAGGGGTGTAAATCTCCACCAGAATATAAATAAAATAAAGTGCAACCCAACATCTACCTCACCTCTAAAACAACCTTCACCTGCAAGTTAAACAAGGTGACCACAGTAGCATCCTTAAGATTAAACACAGATTACTGGATGGGTACCCATAAATTGCTTTTGGGTCTGACCAGCTTTGCCCTTGAGAAGGTGGTGCAACATGATGGTTCTAATTATATTTCTTCTTCTTTCCTTTTTTTCTGGTTATATTTGTCAATATGCTTTGTTCTTTATTGAAAATTGTACGTTCTTCATATAAATTATTTTGATATATTTTGTACATCTTTTTCTTAAATAAAATCTATATTGCTCTCATGAATATTATTAATATCTATTTGACAGTATGTAAAAATGTACTGGTGTCAAATTATGGACTAAAACTGAATAACAAGAAATATACACTCTTATCCTTTAGCACCCGCAAGTTCCCTTGTGTCTATCATATTGATAACATTCCATTAAAAGTTAATTCTGTAGTGTCTAGGCAACCTATATTGACAATGGACTGTGCTTTGATTGCCATGTATTCACTATTGTAAAAAAGTCCTTCTTTATTGCACAGCTTATCTCTAAACATAGGGTGTCCAGGTCCAGGGATGAAATCATTTCACTGTACTAGCTTCCCTTCAGGCCGATCATTGAATATAATGCCCCATTTATTATGTATCTCTTCAAACACTTGTCATAACTGGAGTGACCACAATGCTTTCTCACTAGAAACATCAATGGTATAAATCACAAAAAGTATACAAACTATCTCAAAGCCTTCTCCTTCTTCACGTTATCATACATGCTACTAAGAGGCGACCTCTGCCTTGCATGTATAGCCTTAACAAACAATATCCTGTCAGACCTATTACATATTCATGAATCTAATGGTAGTAAAAATATCTGCTCAAGAGAACATCAACAGAACATGTCGGAGGGATAGATAATGTATCACATAAAATATCTGTTCTATGGAACCATTTTCCACTTCACATAAGCAAAGAACTTCTCTTACTCTATTCAAATGTAATTGGATGAGCGGATATAAAAAACAAATTCACCCCTGGTTTAGTACTCATATCCCTCATGGATAGGGGTAACAAGTCAATGTCTTAACATATTCTTGTTCTGCCCACATCTGGGTTATTCATGTGCAAAATGTAAGGGCTACAAGCTAACATGGGAAAGTAAGGCTAGATTTTTTAAGATCCTCACAGATTAATAGCCTAGTATGTACCTATGAACATACAAACCAATAGCAAAGTATATCCAAGAGGAATATTTCACTTTAGTTTACCAGATTGTAGATATCATTTGGCATACTGATTAGAAACAGCATACAAAAGTGTGGTCTTGATTATAGCAATAACCCATGCCTGGGTGTGGGTAATGCGGGATTTAACCACGGTTGGCGTGGCTTCGCCCTCGGGACCAAACAAAGACAACCGTGGTTAAATCCCGCATTACCCACATCCAGAAGTGGGTTATTGCTATTATACAATGACATTATTTAAGAAAATAAATAATTACTTTTCTTAAATAATGGCATTGTATAATGCCTCTTTGCTGCCCTTCCGCAGCTGTCTGGTATTCTGCGGCAGTTCTGATGTACTGCGCATGCCTATGCAGTACATCAGAACTGTGGGCAAAAGCAACGGAGAACGCAAGATCTCCATTGCCTTTTACTGTTTCGCTATGTTAAATGGGTTTAACATAGCGAGACAGCTTTAAAATAAGCAACGGAGATCTCCGTTACTTATTTTAAAGCTGTCTCGCTATGTTAAACCCATTTAATATAGCGAGACAGGTTTAAAAAAAAAAGCAATGGAGATCGTAAGATCTCCGTTGCTTTTTACACACTGTGTCGCTATGTTAAAGGAGTTTAACATAGCGAGACAGCTTTTAAAAAAGCAACGGAGATCTGCGTTGCTTTTTTTAAACCTGTGTCGCTATGTTAAACTCTTTTAACATAGCGAGGCAGTGTTTTATACTAACTGAAAAAGTCCGGGCGACCGGATCTTTTTCCGTTAGTATATTGAGGGATTTACAATGGACACGCTGGTTGGGCTGGCCAATCAGCGTGCACGTTTTAGAGGAAGAATTGTATAATCTGTGATATCCAATGGGGCAAAACACTACAGCATGTGGAGGCTATTAAATGAACTTTGCCACCACACTTGTAAAACAAAATAAGGTCATGGAGAGGCAACAGGCATCAACATGGCCTTGACTGACAAAGGAAGAAAGTTTTATAGTGCTTCTTGTTCTTCTCTAATGCACTGGTAAAGAGGTAATCGGAAGCAATATTTAGTAGCATGTCTTAATTGCCTGCAAATGTTATATTGTGGTATCTTATAGCAGAAAACATATGTGAATACATTTACAAAGACTTTTCCCATGTAGTTTATACCTTTGTGGGTATGATTTGGTTTACTACTTAGTAACATTATATATGCAAGAGAAATAAGCATGTGAATGTTAAGAATTATAAAAGGGCTATAGCCAGTTTTACAGACCATGTCCATTTCACTGTAAAACATGTTGATAGTGTTGTCTTATAACTGACGGGGAATCAGCGCAACACAAAACTCTGTAACAGGACTGCTATTATTAGGTAGGCCTCTTGGTGTAAAGCATGGGTTGCCATACTGGCTAATATGGCATTGATACCATTGGTTACTTTAAAAGGTGCAGGGAGATCACTGGTTTCATGGTAATAGGCGGAAGATGATAAGAGATACATTATAAAATATTCACATTTATAGTTAACGTAGAATTTCTTATTGGCTGATAAAAACATGAAATTCGCTGGGAAGCACCACTCAGCAACATGGTGTTCATTATTTTGCAACCACCATGTGCTGACCAGCAGTATGAAGTAATTGTTATATGCAAATGGATTATTTCACTTTAACAGTTTTGCAGATGTCACTTGCATACTGCATAATGGAGAAGCAGCATTTACAATTAGTTCTTGAAAGTTTAACATATGCCATGTTTGAAACCCAGTTCAGGGGAGGGTAAACAGCTTGTACAGGCTATGTTAACAGCACTAATGTAATATAGTACTAAAATAGATCCTTCAGATGCCACATTTTGTAGCACAGTCTTCATTGTTTGACAAAGGCATTACTCGGGCACCCAAATATGTAATAGAAAGTTATGCTCCATATGATTGAACAGATGGTGGATGGGAAATTATTTTATCTAAGCAAGAAAAAAAGATTCAATTTATTTTACATTTGTGCATTGTGTATTGGGAAAGCGACATATAGCAACGTGGTCTTCATTGTTTGAGAAATGCAATTTTCACTATGCTGTGTGTCACTGAGCTTATATAGCCTTATGTCTGTGTTGTATGCAGTAGAACAACACTATATTGCTGAACAGAAATTTATAATGCATTTTGTAGAACAGACAGGAGATTAGAAACCTATTTTACCCATATAATTAAGGAAATAGTGTGCATTATTAGTGAGGAAATACATACAGCAACATGACAATGATTGTTCAAGAACCAGTATTTTGTCTGTGATGTGCTGTGCACAATATAATACAGTGTATAGCTGCACTGTGTGCAGAAACACAATGCTGTTATTGGATGGAATTCTCTAGTCACCCAACTGTCTCATTTTTCCCCTTCAGACATTTTAGAAAAAAAAAAAAAGTTTTGCCGCACGAAAGACATGGAGGGAGACACTACGTATCAGGGATACTCTTCAAAGGATGCCGTAAAGGTACTAAAAGAGATTCAAACACCATGTTGTGCCACCTCAGTCCAAAATGTCACTCCTCTGTACCACTGCTTTACACCTTGGGTATGTGAAAATAGAACTCAAGTTTGTTGTAAAAAAGCATGTACATTAAAAGGGGGAGAAGGTTTCAGATGTTGCACCCTTTATACAGGAAGAAAGAGCATTAGCCTAATGTGGTAACTAATTCATTAGTGGAGTTATTTTTTCCCCCTACATAATAAGAAGTCTAAAGCTGTTATATTTGTCATGACTGAATGCTTGCAACAGTCCATGAGTCACGAAGGGACAGTGGGGGAAGGCTTCACTACAAAGCTGGGAGGAACTCCAAATGACAACAGGGAACATATTTAAACTATTACCAGGACAGACTTGAAAAGTTAATAAAGCAACAGCTCTTGCATTAAATGCAATCTAAAAATACTAACAAGACTACGAATTTAATGTCTGCCATGACTGCCTGACTGTAAGGATTTGTGACTTATGAAGGCAGGGACAAGAGACATTGGGGACACTTTAATAACTCTGGGACAGATAAGAGGTATGTTTTGTGTGTGTGTGTGTGTGTGTGTGTGTGTGTGTGTGTGTGTGTGTGTGTGTGTGTGTGGACAGTGAATGTGAAAGAGATCTGGTGCAAACTTGCTGCATGGGCTGCTAGTGTTTATTGCAGGAAAGTGCTCATCAGCACTCATAGTAGTTTACTGCAATTCAGATGTGCAAATTAACTGATACGGAGGTCTTTCCTCATTTTGTCTATTATGTCTCTGAACTGCAAAATACAGAATTGTAGAAACAGACCCTTTTTACTGCAGCTCTCACAGTAGGTGGTGGGTCTGCTTCTGAATTCTTAGGATGGCATTGCAGAAGCTGGAAAATGCCGCTATATTATCCAGTGTAAAGAAAAATTAATTAACTGCACCCATACTGTCTGTGTTTAAGAAAGAGATTTAGGAAACATTCAGTGCTGTCCTAAGACCACTGCACTTCTCCTTACCAAGGATGGAAAATGTATTTATTTCTCTGACGGGGATGTGGCGGAGAGTGACTCACAAAAATTGATGTGGAACAGATGTACTTATTAATGACTGCTGTGCATAAAGAGATGTTCCTGTTTAACTGATAGATTTTTGGAGTAGTGTCCATGGCTGCTGTTTGACAACCTGCTAATTACTAAGTTTGTTTAATTAGAGTGTACCAACTAATCTAGGGAATTCTTAATATTCATTGTTACCTAGATGACAGCCTACCTGCTATGTACCAACTAATCGAGGGAATTCTTAATATTCATTGTTACCTAGATGACAGCCTAATGACAGGAACAATTATAACACTTGTGAAACAGAGACAAATGTGAGTTTTCCAAGGATGACATTTTTTATACTTTGTATTTAAAGGGTATGACTGGCAGAAATGTATCACATAAACCACATGATATTAAGGACACTATGCTAAAATAACCAGATGTCAGAATTTGTTGTAATTGAGGTCATAATGAGTAGTGGAAAACAACCACAGCAAGATTGTACCAGTGCCCGGAGTGGTAGTGTTTTCACTAAGGACTGCATAGCATTGTAACCCTCTGTCTGGGTGTGCATCTATTTATTTTATTTGAATTTGTTTACAAGGGTAGAGCATTGCTCTGACTGAACCAATTTCAATCCAAGCTCATATGTACAAAGTACATAAAATGCTGAATACAAGCAATACAAGTAATACTAGTAAGACTAGTGATACTAGTAATACAGTGAAGACAAGGTGTGCAATGTAATTTATTGAAGGTAACATGGAAGATTTTGATATAATTATACATAATCAGTACAACTGGTGAACTTAAGTTCGTGCACACAAAAAAACACACACGCATATAAATATGTATGTATCTATACACAAGTAGAGGCAGCTTAAGGCGCATAAACAAACATATTAAGTTTTGTATTTACATGTGTACACCATAACTAGTGATAGAAGGAGGAAGAAGAGAGAAGGAGAAAGAAACAAACAAGGGAGAGAGGGAGGGGAGAGTTAGAGGGAGTGTTGAAGAGAAAAGAGAAAGGGATACTGTTGGATCCATTTGTGTAAGTCTCAGTCATAGCCGGCCTTAGGCATAGGCCAGCTAGGCAGCTGCCTAGGGCATCGGTCTAGTAGGGGCACTTTTCCAGTATTTATTTGCTGTAGGTAGACTAGGATGGGGGCACCATGAAGCCCTTTTGCCTAGGGCACCAGTTGACCTAAGGCCACTCCTGGTCTCAGTTAATAAGTGTGTTTAATTAGGGAATAAACTGGAAGGATAATTATTACTTAGTGATTTTAAGTTATGTGTCCTGAGGGAAGACATTTACATTTAGCTTGGTTAATTAAGTATATTTTAAATCTGATCAAAAAATCAGGTAAGAAGTTGATTATTTGAGGTGCAGTTGAAGGGATTCCTAAAATCTGGGTCCTAGATTAAAGAGCAATGATTGGTACTATTAAGTACAGTTGAGAGGGTTTGCAACAGAGGTCCACTCTAAACTTGATTTCTTAGTGGATATGTGGAAGCCTTTGGAAGCAGTTTGGCAGCTAATGGTAAAAAAGACTCTGAAATTTGAAAAGTTGAGAGGCAAGCAAAAGGTCAGCCATTTGTTTCACTGGAAGCCACTTGGCTTTGTTAAAGGAGTGCATCGGTGTTCCTGTTTGGAGGAGTGGCAGATGAAATCACGCATTTTGTTTAGTAAAGTTATGAATTTGTTTTTCTTTTTGAGGTTGTTGAGAATAGTGGTAGGGTATCTTCTTCTTGTGATAGGAGTAGTCCTTATTCTGTGCCTGCTCTTACAGAATATGACAAATATTTTGATATTCTTCTGGCCCAGATAGTAGGTCATTTATTATATATGCCACTCAAAAAGATTATTTTGTGTTACATTCTCTTCTGTGCTCCTAGCTTAGTGCATGAGGGAAATACCACTTCAGCTGATAGATGACTCATTTTCCCTCCTAGCCGTCTGCAACATCAGATGTCTGCAGCCATATCTTTCTTCCTTAAAATCTATTTAGGGTGCTTTCAACCCCTGTTGGTTCTCTGTACAAGACAATAAGAAAGACATTGATATTTTCTTTTTTTTTTCTGAATGTAGTTAAATGAATGTAAGAATCTACATTTAAAAAAAATTGTAGTAGATGCTATTCCTCCATAGTTTCTTCATTTCTATAGTATTTACATTTTCTAATTATGACTACACACTTTTTTTTAACCACACAGATGCCATGGAATTCACCCTGTATTCTGCTTTATTAATTTTAGCTTCTGATTCTTCAGTTTACAGAACTGTCGCTAACAGCTCAACGTGAGCGCTGTCTATTTTTTAATGTTTCCTTCTGCCTGGAACTTCAACAGAACTTGCTGCAGTGGTTATACACCCAGTTTTCTACTTGCATCATCATGTTGAAAAGATGACTTGACTAGACTTACATCAGTAGATTGCCTGTGTTTCCCTTTATTACTGTTAACTAAGACAAAACATCAGATTAGGTCCTTAGATAAAACAAGTTTGACATGAACCTCCTTATCAGATGAAAAGCAGAAAGTGTCTAAGATTGTAATTCATGTGTTTCATACAATTTCAAACAGGTTTGCTAGCATACCTCTCAACCTAGGAACATCAAAAATCTGGATAAGGCCCATGACAAATAGATGCAAATCTGTACGCTGATTAACGTAAAATTTGCATACATATTTACAGAACCCTGCCCAATCCAATGGAATTGTGGGATACCAAATTTCAAATACAAACTGAAGAACAGATAACCAAAATATGGCACCAGAGTCCCCCTGCAGCCATTCCAATGTCCCATTACCTGGCTATTTCACCCCATTTACCATAAACACTAATGTGTGCATACTGCTTTACTTCAACAATGATTATTTGGATTTTATTTTTACATTTTACAGTACAACAATGCACAAACACTAATAGATATCTGCTAAACAAAGCAATACTGTCTCACAATGAAAATAGACTTGGCATTAAAACTTCTCTGCCCTTGAAACCCACATTCTTTGAAACAGCATTGAAATCCACCCCACATCCAAAGAAAATGCATCTGGCCAGTGATGGATAAAGATTACCTTTGGGCTGTTTTCAAATCATAGGCCCCTTGCAGATAAAGCAAGAAACATACATGCATTCTTTGATACACCTTCCTGACTTTATTGAATTATATTCCTTGTATAATAATACAGCACACTTATTAGACTTAAGTTAGAGCGCATTTTAAATTTATTGTTTGAACATTTTTCCAGTAGGCAATGAAACAAAATGCATGAACCAGTAATGACAAAACTGCCCAATCCAGAACATTTCCATCATAAAAGTCACTTACACACACACACACACACAGATATATATATATATATATATATATATATATATATATATATATATATATATATATATATTATATACATATATATAAATACAATGACAGTAGTGTAAGCCATAGACATCTTGCACAGCTTCTCACACTTATTTTCAATTTCATTTTTTTGGGGTGGGGGGGCAAAAAGCCAAAAACCAGGGACACATTTTAAACATTGCTTGTATAATTTTGAGAAGTTACTAGAATAAAATGTTGTTACCATCATGCATTTCACTGCCAAGTCTTGAACCCAGGACTCTGTACTCTACAGTCAGAGCAACATACCATTATGCTAAATCAGCAGTTTCATGAAAGATAGGAAGACTGAAAAACTTAAATGGCTACCATTTACTGATTTCAGTTCTCACTTCTCACCATAGCTCTCAACCTCTCAGCACAAAAACCCTGCACAAAGCCAATAATGGGGGAATACAGAATTCATTTCTCACTTCTCACCATAGCTCTCAATGTCTTAGCACAAAAAAACCTAGACAGAGCCAATAATGGGGGAATACAGCCCCAACATAGGGACATATTTCAAATACTGATCTTATAAACTTAGAAAATTGCTAGAATAAAAGGTTTGGTGTTACCATTTTTTTCTGAAGAATATGAAGTTTGAAATTCAAATGCCTGTCATTTAGTGAATTCAATCCTTCACTGATTTGCCACAAAAATACTGAAAAAACAGAGATTTAGTGAGGAACAGAACAAAAATATGAGGCATAAATTCACAAGTGGTGGGTGGCTAGGGACTTTAGGCTCTTTTTACCTGTACTGGGTTTGAGCCTGAGTACCTCTAGCCAGCAGGTATATTCACCTAGTGGTGTTTTCACACACACACACACACACACACACACACACACACACACACACACACACACACACACACACACACACACACACACACACACACACACACACACACACACACTGTCCCTCACAATACGAGTATAAGCACTTCCTCAGATACCTCATGTAAGCAGCAGTTCAGATCATCTCCCAAGCAGCAGAAACATCTGTCATGCTGTTAACTAACTCAGGATCATAACAAAAATGCCCTTGTCATTTCCTTCCTGCTTGCAGATCCATTCAAATCAAACAGTGAGCTGGAAATGCGTGCCCTTGAGCTCTGTTCTGATAAGCTGATGGAGCTCATGTCATTGTGCAAGTGATGATGTCAGCTTAAAAAAAAAAAAGGAAAAAATTAGAAATGAAGGGGTGTCACTCAGGAATCGTGGCACCCCATTATTTGGACCTCAAATCTTGGGAAAAAAATTAGTAATTCGGGACGGTTGGGTGGTATGTTTGTTAATTTAAAATGTGCATGTTTTAGGGCAGATGTCATTGTGTTCACAAAGACTCAGTGCCATTCAGTGTGAACCAATGATGGTATATATTTTAAGTGAATATTACATTGCTTGAATATGAGTGCCAAACTTCAATGCATTTTAGTATTTACTTCAAATTCTTCACCTGTAGCTCTAATTACTTTGGCCACAACTTGGTATTTAATTATTATATAGCTGTGATGCCCCTGCCTCCTGCCTAGCAGTTCTACCATGTAGTTAACATCACTGACCTTCCTTACCACCTTGTAGGGAACTGCCCAGACTGCCTGCAGCTTGTTGTGTCTGACAGGAATGAGAACCATAACCTGCTGCTCCACAGCATACTCTCTAACTCAAGCATTCCTGTCATACCAGACCTTTTTTCTGTTGTTGAGCTTCTGCTAGGTTCTCATGGGCCAAGCCCATGAGTTCCCGAACCTTATCCTGAGGTTTAAGACATATGCCACAACAGACTCCTTGTGGGATTCACAATCATACTCCCACTCATCTCAAATCAAATCTAGAGGTTCCCTCAGCCTATGTCCTTACAGCAACCTGTAGGGTAAAAAACATGTGGATTCCTGGGGCACTTCTCTGTAAGCAAACAACAGATGGGGCAAATATTTGTCCCAGTCCCTCTTAAACTAGCCTGCAAATGCCCATAGCATCATCTTGAGTGTAGAGTTTAACCTCTCAGCAAGACCATTAGTCTGGGGATGGTAGGGGGTGGTCATTAGGTGCTTCACCCCACAGTACTTCCACAGACAAGCCAGCAGATCTGACATGAAATTGGCACCTCTGTCAGTCAGTATTTCTTTTGGGAAACCTACCCTACTGAAAATCTCTAACAAAGCATTTGCCACCTTTTCTGCCTCAGTCGAGGACAGAGCCACTGCTTCAGGGTATCTAGTAGCATAATCTACTACCACTAGTATATACTTTTTCCCTATGGAACTTAGGGTACTCAGAGGCCTCACAATATCCATAACTACCCTCTTTAGTGGCTCCTCAATCACAGGCAAATGCATCAAAGGGTTTTTCACCTTGTCTCCTGCTTTACCTATCTTTTTGCACTGCTCACAGGTGCTGCAGTACCCTGTTACATCTCTGTAAATCCCAGGCCAATAGAAGTTCTGCATAATATGTCTCTTTTTATGCCCATATGACCTGCAAAAGGAATATCATGGGGTATGGCTAGAAGTGCCAGATAGTATGCTCTGTGCACTACCAACTGCTGTATTCTCTCACCCTCTAGCCCTCCCTCGGGGGGTCCACTCTCTTTACAGTAACCCTTTGTCCCAGTATACAGATTTCCCTTGAGAATCAGGTGCCTCACTAGCTACCTCCCTCAGGCCTTGTAATGTAGGGTCTAAGAGCTGAGCCTGTCTCAACTCTCTTTTAGTAACCCTTCCAAGCTCTCCTTCCACAGGAAGTCTTGTATCCTCCGACAGAGGTGCCTCACTGTCAGCCTGGGTACTACTACTCACCTCTGCCCTTGCAGTCACTCTGTCTGAGGGAACATCAGTACCCACAATCAGCTGTCATTCATCTTTATTCTCAATGCTACAGGGTAGCTCCCTCCCTGAAGTAACCACCTCACCAGTGCTGGCTGCAAGTGTGCAGTCTGTCTGGGTATCCTCCAGGCTACTAGAACCACATGCTTGTCTCCAAGCCTGACTGCATGTAACTGCATGCACAGATGGTACTGCATTATCAAAATCATTCTCTATCAGTACATCTGCAGGGTGGTAGTTTGATACCCTTGTTGTCTCAAGACAATCTACTGATGGCGTTTTGTCATTCCCACTTACTGGCTCTCCCACCTTGCCTCCTTGGACATCTATATGCTACATGGCCTCACTGGTTGCATTTAAAACATTTAACCCTTGGTCCTGGATGTGTACCTGGACTAGTGGATTCCCCTGCTACTGGTGGACTCTGTCTGGGCAGTCTTGGCTGCGCACCATGGGTTCCTTTAGACCCATGAGCAGCACTGGGTGTCCCTTTCCTGTGCAGTGATGCCCTGCTTGCTAGATACAGGTCTCCCTTCTTCCCGAACTCATCTGCAGTATTGCATTGCCTATTAGCTAACCATATTCTCATGTCCTCAGGCAAAGTGCTAAGGGCTTGTTCCTTCACCAAAAGGTCTGCCAGCCCTTCAGAAGAGGTGACCTGACATCTACTCACCTGCCTATGAAAATAAGTGCTTAGTTCAGCAACATATTCACACACACTTTCATCTGCCTTGCTTCTATGCTCACAAAACATTTTCCTATAATCTTCAGGTGTTATCTTAAAGCATTCTAACTAACACACTTTGACTGTATTATAATTTAAACAATTGGTATTAGACAGTTTAGAAATTTCAGTTACAGCTTTACTATGGTATAAGAGCTCAGGAACCAAACCCAGAGCTCTAGGTCAAAATTATACTCTTTACATACCCTCTCAAACATATGAATGAAACTATCAAAATTATCCCCCTCTGTAAACTGTGGAAGAAATTTACTGACCTTTGTTCTTCTGGGGTTCAGTTACTGCCTTCCCCATTACCTCCATGACTCTGGTGAAGAGTCAGCATCTCCTTTTCATGTTGCCTCTGCTCTTCTTCTCCACAGCCTGCAGACATCACGGTTTCTCATTTTCCTAGGTCTCCAGATATATCAGTCTCTCTGCTGCTTCTATTTCCAAATGCTTGGCCTCCAACTCAAGTCTCTTTAACTCCAGATGGATGTTTATGTCCTTGGAAAGATTGAGCTGTCCATTTTCTGAGTTGTACATCTCCACGGCCAGTCTGATTGCCCTCCTGGTTGCTATTCTGTGATGCAGCTGTGACTAAAGCTGCAATCATGTCTGCTTTAGTCAAGTTGGCATGCACCAGTCCTTTAGTCTGGCATATCTCAGCCAACTGGCTTCTTGTCAGCTTGTCATACTCCTCTGCTGACATGCTTGCCTTCTCGCTCTGACTAAGCTAACAAAAAAAAAAAACAATTATAATATGAACTCTGAATGTTCACTGTGAGGCTGATTGAGAGTACAAACAACTTCAGTGACCACTGTACACAGGCTACAGGAATTCAATATCCATACCATTACAAGCCAGTTAATATGTGATGTGGCTAACTCACCACTGTCAACCAAGTAATATGTGATGTGGATATCCCACCACTGCCACCAATTAATATGTGATGCCCCTGCACTGTCCCAGTAATCAAGGAGCCTCAATCCTCACCACTGGCAATAGTGAGGGATGTACACAATGGAAGCATGACATGTACACACACAGTAAAGTACAATTTCCTTTAAGGGCATACAGAGATCACAGTCATTCTGTGGCTGATTTCTGTCTCTTTCTCCAGATCTCCAATAAAACTCCCCAATGGCACAGCTATAGGGTTAAAATCTCAGCCCAGTGGTCAAGCCAAAACCTCCAGCACCCTCTCTGTCCAACCAATGCTTCATGTCCCTGCCCAAATAGCTGACACACACACACACACACACACACACACACACACACACACACACACACACACACACACACACACACACACACACACAGACACACACACACATACACTTTGTGATCTGATTTTTATACAAACACACAGACACTCTTGGGGAAGGTTGGCACAGGTTTACTAGCTATGCTCCCTTCTGCCCAGACCATAAGGTAGTTATCACTATCACCGACCACTACTTATCGGCTATTCTAAGGCCCTTACAAAGGGTAGCCAGTCCTACTGTGTAATGTTGCTATTATCCAAATGGTAAGTGTGACTAAGAGCAAGGCTATTGGGGTGGGCTATACAGTATCACCAAATGCATATGCAAGTACTCCAACAGTTTAAATATCTCTAAACAAACCAGCCACAATTAAAATATTTAAATATATTTAATAATAAATAATAAAAGAACAAGACAATACTCAAACACAGGAACTACAGAATTCAGAATCACAGGAAATATTTTAAAACAATATTGCAAGACAGTCTCAAATAAATACAGAAAATATCTAAACTAATCTTTACTATATTCCTATCTATATCTAAAAGAAACTAAGCCCTAAATAACTTACTTATAGAGCAAGGCAAATACAGATGAATGGATGTTCTTGCTGGGTCCAAGACAAGCAACAAAATGCACAGACTTTCTCTCTGAGAGTTCTTAAATTAATAATCAACATTATTGCTGGATTAGCTCAGATGACATCACTCTTTGTCACCTGACTTTAGTTCCCAGGCTAAACAGATACTTAGAATTTAACACCTCTGTGTCAAAAATACATAACTCTCAGATGTGTGCAGCTGCTAGGAAGTCATAGAGCAATAAAACACTTTTACATTTGAAACCTAGTAATTATTTCTGTTTTAAGACGATAGGAAAACCTCTAGACATTGTGTCTGCTTGCTGGACTGAAACTGAGATAACACAATTGTAAAACAATGTCCACTTATTTTCTTGAAGTTTTATAAGTTAACTCTGTATGTTCCAGCTTCTGCTGTGGACACATTCTTGAAGCTCAGTACACAACATACAGTTCAACACACACTTCTGCACCAGCGGTTTAATATACACATAACATATAATTCTTTTACATTTGTAAGACAAGCATATGAATCATATTAATATTCACATATGACATATGATTATTTACAAAATTCCAGATAGCTTGGCTGGCAGTGTTACATTTCTATATAAATCATATTAATATTTTCAAGTGACATAAAATTATTTACAAAATTGGTGTCACAATAGCATTACATACATGCTGGGTTATAATATGTTTCATTTGATGTTCTTCATGAAATTAAATGTTTTAATAAAGAAATTAAAGCACTTTTTACTAATGATGGCTTTGCTGTGATAGTTATTGTGCAGTGATTTTTCTGATCTTTATAAACTTTCATCTAACTTTCTGTCAGTAAGGGAATGCCCAGATATAGTTTAACTATGCTGATTACAGTTGTGTTAAAAAGTGTTTTGACTTTTACTATATGTTATAGTCAGACAAATTGCAATCCACTTCTAGTGTATCTTTAGAGAAACTTTTTGCAGCTGTACCTCTAGAGAGAGGGTTTTTTCTTATTTTTTTATTGCATAAAAATAAATAAATCAAAAGGAAAATGGAAGGGAAACCTTAGAATGTAGGAGGGACAAGGAGATCCAGTCAAGTACATAACACATAATAACATTTTGAAGTCAAAACAAGTTTTAGTAAACATAAAATAAATAAATATGCATAATTTAAGTGCCCACATTTCAATGACATGCACTGTATTCATTAAAAAATAATAACAACAAAACTGAAAATTTAACTTAACTGTTGGGTTCTAACAATTCACTTTCTTCTTCTTCTTCTTTCGGCTTTTCAGGGGTCACCACAGCAGATCACCTGTCCGCTCATGATTAGCAGTGGAGTTTTATGGTGTTGAGTTGCCAGCTCGGTGCCCAACCTTCCACAGAAGGCACGCGTGCACACACACTCACACCTAGGGCCAATTTAGAGTGTCCAATCCACCTACAGCATGTCTTTGGGATGTGGGAGGAAACCGGAGCACCAGGAGGAAACCCACACGACCACAGGGAGGACATGCACACTCCGCACAGAAGGCACCCCAGCCAAGGATCGAACCGGAGAACCTCTTGCTGTTCATAGGTTCATAGGTTGGTACTAGGCTATCAGCCCTAAGGCCTATACAAGCCTAGCCATAACAATTCCCTGGCTATTTCTTCCCACACTATTTACTTCCCTGGACCCCTGTCTAGCAGGGCGACTGACGTGATCCCTGGGGTGAATTTCATTTCTCCCATCCAATCGTCAAGGTTCCTTTTGAAGAGGACCAAAGAGGCACTCTGCTTGACATGTATGGGCAATCTATTCCAGAGTTTGGGGAGTCTCTGGGTCAGGAACCTATCCCTCCAGCATATTTTGTTTATTGTGATGACAAGGTTTAGATCTCTGGAGCGTGTGGCTCTGAGGGATTGGGATTTCTTTAAGTGTAGCATGTCCAACATCTCTGGGTTTGACATGGCCTTGTATGTTAAGCAAAGATCGCCTCTGAGTAGACGATATGCGACAGAGTATAGCTGGAGTTTTTTAAGGCAGTCAGCATAGGGCATCTGCTTTAGGCCTGTGATTCTTTTAGTGAGGTATTTCTGCGGCCTTTCCAGTTGTTGCAGATGTCTTGAGAGGTACATACCAAACGGGGCGCTGTATTCTATAATGGGTCTAATGAGGGATGAGTACAGTGGGACAATGACCTCCTTATTTCTGGATGAAAAGCCCTTAGTGATGAGGTGCGCTGCATAGAAGGATTTCCTGACTGTTGTGGCGATGTGGTTATCGAAGGTGAGACCACTGTCCACCTGTGTCCCTAAGTCTCTTATCACACTTTTGGTGTTTAGTGTACTGCCACCTATATGGTAATTCATGGATACATGTTTTTTCCCAAAGGGGATAACTATACATTTCTTGGCATTGAGCTTGAGCCCATGGCTCTGGCACCAAGCATCTGTTTCTGTAAGGTCCTTTTGTAGAGTATCCACATCATTTGGGGATTCAATAATGGCTCCCAGATTGCAGTCATCTGCGAACTTTGTTATCCAGAGTCCCTTAGTGTTGGCCTGTACTTCAGAGATTTCCCTTTTGCAGTTTTACTCCACAATACCTCAGCTCCTCTTCCTTAAATTCCTCTGCCAATCTCTTCTTCTCCTCTACCCCTAACCTTGATAACTGTATATTATTCTACAATCCCTTCTCTCATTTTCTTCCTCTTCTTTATATAGTTCTTCATAAAACAGCCTAAACTCTTCCAAAATTGTTTCTAATGCCCGGACTTCCTCCCTTGATTCCTCCATCCTCACTTTATATATCCCTCTTTCTGCCTATTGTTGTTTCATTCTTACTACTAATGCCCTCATAGCCTGTGTACTTATGCCAAAATATGTCTTCTCCATCCTTACTCTAATATGCAATCTTTTATCCATCTCGTGCTCCAGTCTTTGCTTAAGTTCCCTTTCCATACCTATTATCTTCATCTCTCCTCCCCTGTTATTACTGTAACTCCCTCTCAAGTTGACTAGGTACCTTCCAGTTCTCTCCTGTTTGTTTCCTAGTATACTCTTCTATTTTCCTTCTTTTTTTCTGCATACACCTATCTCAGCTCTCTCCACTCCATCCCTGTCCCTCTGCAACACTCTCCTAATCATTGACTCCCTCCACTTTCTTCCCCTAACATCATTGAGTGAGTACTCTGGGAGCTTCCAATGCCTTCTTAACTACTTATGTTTCGTAAGCTTAATCTCCATTCATAGGAGTGCATGATCTGACAAAATTCTCAGCTCCACACGCGCCTTACCTAACATCTCTATTCTGTCTATGCCAAACCCCCTTGCAATCCCTCTCTATTACTTGTGATGCGGTGAGTAATAAGTAAATCTCTCCCCTCCTGCCTGTTCTTCCACCTGTCTATCCATTTTATGACTCATATATAGTTGTTTAAAAATATTTCCTGCCTAGCTGCTGTGCCCTAGGTCCCCCACCCACTTGATCTTGGCCCAAAACACAGTTCCAGTCAGCAATGACTAAACACGTCATCTCCTGTCTCAGTGCTATCTTTGCTAGCACTTCTCTAATCATGGCTATTTGTGAGTTGCGTGGTATATAAACACAACTAAAGCTACATTTCCCCCAAATAGCCAAGCTTTAACCCCAGCCAATCATCATTTTTAATGCACTATGTTTTCTTCATCTCAATCATTAATGCTTCCTTACCACACAGTACTCTGCTTTTTCTCTTAAACCTCCTTCCGCTACCTTCAACATAGAAGACCGGCAAACTATTTACAGACTTTCCTCACCCCCTCCAACATTTCAGAATTATGTACATTTCTCTTCTTTTCCTTCCAGAGTAGGAGATCTCTTCTTTCTCCTTACACTCTCTTCTACTCATGTGTCATCCATTATTATGATCTCTGCTTCTGCATAGATGTGTATCCCTCCCAAGGGCCACTCATTCTCTTCTTATACTCCACGCTCACCTCTCCATTTGTCTTACTATGTAATTGCTTCCATTAATCACTCACATCCTCATAGTTCTCCTATCCCCTCATATTCCAGACTTTGTTTTCTGCCCCAAATTTACTCCCTAGAACGTATGTTTTTCAGCTCCCCAGATGATTTCTGCCTACTAGTATGGAAGCTGTCCCTCATACATGTTTACTTACAGCTTTCATTATTTGTTTCAATGTGCGCACATATGCTTTCAATAAAGTTTACTTATTTGTATGCTACTGATTATTGACCTTGATTTTCAAAGCATATACTGACGACTGCTTCCATGATGCACAAACTTATCCCTCATCATATTTATTCATTTATCTTTTCATTTCAAAGCATCCTTCCTCATTTTACTAAAACTAAACAAAAAAATGGGGAAAAGGATTGTGAACAAATGGAGCTATACTAACTTTACCATCAATAGCACAGGTAAATTCAAATTCTCATTTGTACACATTTCATTTCCATTGTTAAAGGCAACATTAAAGCAGGAAAAATCAATCATCTCAAAACAGTTCAACATTTCTAAATTTTATTTACAAAAAAAGCATACCCTCTCCTAAATACTAGTTCTACTGGCTGCTTGCAACACACTCTAAAATATTATTTACAGAAAAAAGACTCTGCCCAGATACAGGCTGCATTCCGAGTATGAAAATACACATCAGTTGCATTACAGTTGAACCCAGTAAATGCACACACTTGGTCTCTTGTGTTTTGACATTGCTTCCTCCCACCTTATTCCCTTTTTAATTGAAAACCAATGGTTCTTGTATCATTAATCTAGCTCCTTGTTTGTACCCCATATGCATAGTTTGTTAACAGCTTACCTTGTAAAGTGTGTATAATGAAATAACCTCTGACTTTATTTACATTTTTTATCAGCCTGTAAATACATTTACTTGAACCACGGCGAGTGATACTTACTTTTCTGTCTGCTTTCTCTTCCATCCTTTCATTGGCCCCCCCCAGCACAGTATTAGTCTTTGACCCTTCCTCTTTATGGATGTGTCTTTTGCTATTTCCCTGTATGATAAATCTTTGCAGCATTATGCCCATGTATTTATTACACAAGTCCATGAATTTCATTCAATGTTGTTGACTCACCCTTTCATCCCCTAAAACTCCAACATCATCCCATACACATCAGTGTCCATGCTCCTTCTCCCTGACCAGTCTTATTTTCCATCTTCATTCATAGCATTCTTCAGCCTGTCTGACTTTTCCTTTATCAATTTCAACTTCTCCCTCAACATCTATCCCCAAAATAAAGGGAATGTTTTTTTCCCTTGAAGATCCCTGCTTTCTCCCCTCACTTGGACTCCTTCCACATTATTTCACTTTCATTATTTCCTCTAGGTCCCAATCTTTGCAAGTTTGTGGGTGCTTGGAATGCCTCCATTATCCCATTTGGTTCATCAAGTGTTTTTGATGTCCTCGCAAAACAGATTATTTGCAGTTTGGCTGGATACAAAAACCTCATATGTAACCTGTTCTGCCAACATACATTTGTGACTAGCAGAAAGGCATCCTAGCTTTTTTTGGATTCTGCATAGAAGTCTAAATTCACATAGATCCTCTTTTCCCCATCCTCAGATGCACACCAGGTTTCCACACTGCTGAGAGGATTTTGTCTGTTAATGGGTATGTTTTAAATCTCACAATTATTGGCAGTAAGCAGCCCTGAGGCCCTGTATTGGGCTGTTACACTGTTCTATTGGCCTGTTCCATTGCTGTTTTCCCTTCTCTATCTCAGTTCATTTAGCCACCATTTTCCTTATGTAGCCTTCACAGTCTCTTCCTATCATTCTCTCCAGCACTCATTCCAATCTCATATTTTTCCTCCTGGCTCTGTCTTCTACATGCACCAAATTTGCCCCCATGTAAACCAGCTGGACTTCAGCTGATTCAGTCCTCGCTTTTAACTAGACATTCTTGTCAATTAGGGCTTGAATTATGGTGGCGTGCTCATTTATTCTTTCATCCATTTCCTTCCACTTCTTATCTTGAATTGTAATAATGTGCTCATTTTAAAGTCTCTTCCTTTCCTTTAATTTCTATTCATATCTTTGACGAGGAAAACCTCCTCTACTCTTGCTGCACTATGCTATGGCTCCCTTCTGTCATTCTCTGCCATCACTCCTGCCACATTTGCTGACTTTGCCTTTTTGGGTGTCTTCTTACCAATCTTTCTTCTTCTCTCTCCTTCCTTTTCTGGACATTGAATCACCTTTTTAGTCTTTTTGCCATATGGGTGTGACCTTTCAGCACTTTAAACCTTTACTCAGTGGACCTTGTCTGAGAAGATGTGTTCACTGCTTGAGTAACATACTAGTCTTGTTATAGAAGAGCAGGGATAGTTAGGATCTCCCAGACCAACTTACCTTGATAGAAGGGATAATACCTCATAGTGGTACTTACAACTAGGTTTAAAAGGGATTAAGAATCACCTCTTTTCCACATACACTCTAAGAAGCCTTCTCATTCTCTTCCCATTGTAATTTTAGTTTGGGATAAGAGGCAACATGGAATCCTGTTATCTAGCTGGAGTCACAGTGCTCAGAATCCTTCTGGTGAACACAACAGGCCGGTGGCCCAGTTGATTGATGGATAAATGAATCACAGACTACAGTCTGACAGTATCACTGAGACTACAAGCAGGCCAGCTTGTGAATGTACATGAGCCTACGAGCAATACAGATATATCCAAATAAAAGGCTATAATGACAAGGGACAATTGCCAATGTAGAATTCTCACAAGGCTTTCTTTGAAAGGTTTCCTTGAGAGCCAACATTTATACCAAAAAAAACACTTTCAATCTTTCTTTTACATTTATAACAATTCACACTCTACATAGCTGGGGAAAATGATGCCCTACTCTCTATAAGTCCCATGCATACCTGCACATACATACCTGTGCAGCATATATAAAGTGACAGTCACTGTAACTGCACACTGCATGCCGCAGCATGTTGTATACCACCTTAATACCTGTGACCCTTAGGGATACCCAGTGATCTAATGCCATATGAACAGTTCAGTTTCAGTTGCAACCCCCACAACAATGTGGGCATTTGACTGGGTTTCCTTTCACAAAGGTGCTCTTGCACATGTTGCTCGCGGCCCTTTAATAGGTGACCTGCAGACAAAATACTGGAAAATTCTTTAACCACTAACCTACATCTAATCAACAGTATTAGCATTGTATTAACATTGATCTGAGTATCCCAGAGCCATTCTGGATAATGTGGAAGGACTCAAGAAGAGAAGTGCAGCGTATGCCATGCAAAGAGATGCAGACTAGGTATGGTGGTACATAACTTTATTTGCTTATTTACTTATTTTACTGACTGCATTAGTGGGCTGGTCCAAGGACTTTACCTGAGTCAAACTGGCAGCTACAGAAACTTGAGATAATATAAATATATAGTTTAAGATTGAACGGAAATCTAAAACAACAATATTCAGTTAAGTGTTACATATACTAGCACTGGTGGATGTTGTGGTGACTGAAGTCACTGTTGCAGTATTCCAGATTGTTTTTCACCTCTGACATCTTTCCGGGTTACCAAAGCTTAAATCTTCCTAGGAGCTCTAATGTATAACCACAGCTCACAAAAGTAGGGGTACATCAATGGAGGCATGAGTGTAAATCCACAGACTGACTTGTCAGCAGCCCAATTGTAGGTCTTGCACTGTCAGGCTGATGTTTGTGGGGTCATTTGTACCATTAGCCTTCTCAGATTCAGATAAGTGCCCCATTGGGGAAACCTTCCTTGTTGTCTAAACTGTTTTGCTGTATTTTTGTTAGATGTTAACTAGGAGGGGTAAGTGTGAGTGTGGTAGGCAGATTCCCTGCAAATACCTCCATACACAGTATCTTTTCTACTTAGGCACAGACCATAACTACATAGCTTGTTCCACTCATCAGTCCTTTAGACCCAATACACTGGTTTCATGGTTGTCCATTTTGAACATCCAATTAGTGAAATGATTAGTTCACTTTAATACAGTGGACCTCTTCACACTCGATGTGCCTTCAGCTCATAAGAAAAAATCAAAAGACCTGACACTCAGTCTGCCCAGTCTGATTCTGACATACCCACAGAAGTTACAGAACATGCTGTATGTCTGGCTCTACCTCAGATGCCCTCTGTCATAACCTGGCTGGAGGCTGGTATGACATCAGAGGGCCACATATCCGAAGAGACTATTACTGCAACTAAGAAGGGAGGAACTGTGAATCATTATCTCAGAGGGACCAAAAGGCATCCCACAAATTTTAGTTAATGAAGAGATTCCCAGCAAACTGACTGAGGCATGTCAGGAGTCAGAGCCTCCAAACCTGGTTCAGACAGATGTCACACCAAAGAAAAAGCAAAAGAAAACCAATCATGTTACCTCCTCCTTTTAGGGAGTGGGAGTTGACTGGCTTTCAGGACAACAAATTGCCAGACTCAGGTGACCAAATACTCATCTCTTCTTAACAATTTCTCCAAGGCTGTGATGGACATGCCAGACACAGAATCTAAACAACAAATTTTGACCTTGGTGAATCAGGCCACTGAAATGGCTAGACATGTTAGAACCACTCAAGTGGCCAGACATAGTATAAAATGCAGATATGATGCTAATGAGGCATCTGCCAGAGCAGCTGCCACTGATTCAATCAAGAGCAGATATGCTTGGCTATGAAACCAGCCCATGCCAGAAGATTTCAAAGCTAAGCTCCTTGATCCCCCCTTGACAAAAACCTTTTGTTTAGACTACAGCCAGGCAGCCTATTCAAAACCTTGCAGGAATAAGGTAAAAGCTATGGAAGACTGCAGACAAATCATTTTTACCTCTGTGCTGAGATACCAGAGGAATTACTCAGCCAAGCCCTCTTCCTTTGTTAGAAGGGAACATGGCCCTTCTCAGAAACACATAAAGGCACCCAGGAAGATTTCTAGAAAAGCTTGTAAAGGACCTTAGATCTGGGAGGCCTCCCTTCTCTGATAAGTCACTTCCTCAAGGATCCCCATACTATGGAATAGGCTCCCATCCATGTGTATTGTTGTGTCCTACCCCACCCCTCACCTACAGTACATATTGTATTGCAGGCAGACAGGGAGAACATGGCAGGTGACTTTGCTGTTAGAGAAAGAAATGCAAAATACTATTTGTTCTTTTGTCTGATTGCAAACATACACACACACACACACACACACACACACACACACACACACACACACACACACAGATAGATGTCCGGAGGTTCTTGCTGGTTCAGTGGCACATATCCTTTAACTTGTATGATTCAAACTTCACCAAAGCAGAGGCTTTCTCTGTATTTGTGTATGTGTGTGCTTGTAATTATGCCTTATTCACCATGCTGGGGAACTCCTCTAAAGGGAAAACTCAACACCTATCTGTCTAAAGGCTGTTGTTGATACAGTGGCAATGACACCACACCAGCACATTATGGTGGAGCTCTTGAGTTTGAGTCCCAAATAAGAACTACTACTATACTGCCACTTCTGTGTTTCAAACGGCACATACAAAGATGGTTTCCTTAGTATTTGAATGTGTTTATATGTAATTATATCTTTTATCACTGGGGTGTCCTAGCTGACAGGATAAAGTTGTAGAGGGAAAACTCAATACTTAACTGTTCAGAGATGCTTGATACTCTACTGTAAGTGACACCAGTGCAGCCTTACGTCATGTAGCTGTTTACTGACTATTCTGATTAGGTATACTATCTAGTATTGAAACAGCAGTATTTATACTCAACTGGGAGACCCTGGAAGCGTTTTTATTTCTTTGAAGCCTATTAGTATTGTTATTCCAAGTGGCAGACTGTTACAAGAGACAAGGGCTGCCTCAGTAAAGACCTTTTCTCCTAGTTCATTGGTTCATAGGTTGTTACTAGGCTAACAACCACTAGGGTCTTATAGCCTAGCCTCAAACCCTAACCCCGTCTGGATCCCAAGTATCTCTCTTTCCCTCTCTTTCCCATTAACACACCATGTGGTACACTGGGCAATGAGCACCTTTCAGAGCTCATTGTTTCTGTAGCAGTTATGGGTTTTACAGGCTCGGGTTGCTAGTCCAAGGTCCAACCCTCCTCAGAGAGTACACCATTCACACTCGCATGCACCTACTCACACCTAGGGCCAATTTAGAGTGCCCAATCCACCTACTGCATGTCTTTGGAATGTGGGATGAAATGATCTCTAGTATATTGAGCATCTATATAGGGGTTGGGAGGGGCATGTTGGTAGGGAGGTAACTAAGGGATTTGTGTGTGGGGGAGGGTGTTAGTTAGGATAATACTTTTCTTATTGACAGCCTCTGTCCATAAGGGACATGGGGGTTGACTGTGGGTTAAAGTTACAATTTCCCATCCAGTCGTCAAGGTTTCATTTGACTAGGGTCAGAGATGAACTCTGTTTTACTTGGACCGGAGCCTATTTCATAGTATGGGGATCCTTTGTGAAGCATATCTGTCCTGCATTGTTTATGTTAAAATAGAAGTTCAGATCCCTGCATCTAGTATTTCTGCTTCTGTTTGTGTTGTGCATGTGCAAAAGATACATCAGGACCGGGTTTGAGGAAGCCCTGTAAGCCAGGCAAAGATCCCAATTTATAAGTTTATAGGTAAATATTAGGCTATCAGTCTACAGACTATTACAAGCCTAGCCAATAACCAGAGGTCAGAATGAAACCCTGTACCCTGTATCTGTGAGGTGAAAACCATAACCATTATGTCAAGCCTCCTGCCCCAAAAACCTGAGTAGGTTCATAGGTAAGTACTAGGCTAACTACCCTAGTGGGCCCCTTGGGGGGTGGGGGGGCTAACCACAAAGGAATACTTAAACTATGTGGTTGGGGGAACACTAGCCACTAGGAAATACTATCTTCATGGGTTGGGGGAACACCAGCCAGTGGGAAACTACATAGGCCTGGGGAAAACTAGTGACCAGGATATACATAAACTACTTGGGTTGAAGGAAACTCTTGCCACCAGCAGTAACATCTCATGCCATAATGGCACTTATACATACTGGAAATGGAGGGAAACACTAGACACCAGGGATACTTTATGTAGCATACCTTAGAGGCAGATAATAAAAAAAAAATTGTTTTGAGGAACCACTAGACACCAGGAATATTATTACATAATTTACCAAAAAGGCTCTAAAAGAAAGTTGAATCCTGCATCCTTGCCACAGTTAATATCAACACCACCCCACTACACCAAGAGTTTTTTTTAGATCTATATTGAGGATCTTGGGCATTATTCTATGCCAACAACAATTTGTGATTTACAAAGGTGGAAGGGAGAGGGAACAGTAAGCATACCTCTTAACTTTGTTGTAGAAGACAGGACAAAATCAGGGACATATTTAAATTATGCTTCCTTCAAACTTAGAAAGTTGTTAGTTTTGCACATTTTGTACTTCATGGATTTACTGAAGGATATCACAGTGTGAAACTGTCATCATCATTATCTTTCAGCTGTTCCCGTTAGGGGTCACCACAGTGGATCATCTGTTTCCATTTCTTTCTGTCCTCTGCATCTTGCTCTGTCACACCAACCACCTGCATGTCCGCTCTCACCACATCCATAAACCTTATCTTAGGCCTTCCTCTTTTCCTGTTACCTGGTAGCTTCATCCTTAGCATCTTTTTCCCAATATACTCAGCATCCCCCCTCAGCACATGTCCAAACCAATGTAATCTTGCCTCTCTGGCTTTGCCTCCAAACCTTCCAACCTAGGCTGACCCTCTAATATACTTATTCCTAATTCTATCCATCCTCATCACACCTAGTGCAAATCTTAACATCTTTAACTCTGCCACGTCCAGCTCTGACTCCTGCCTTTTTGTCAATGCCACTGTCTCCAACACATATAACATAGCTGGTCTCACTACCCTCTTGTAGACCTTCCCTTTCACACTTACTGGTACTTGTCTGTCACAAATCACTCCTGACACTCTTCTCCACCCACTCCATCCTGTCTGTACTTTCTTCTTCACCTCTCTTCCATACTCATCATTATTCTGAACTATTGATCCCAAGTATTTAAACTCATCCACCTTCGCCACCTCTACTCCTTGCATCCTCACCATTCCTCTATCCTCCCTCTCATTCACACATATATATTTTGTCTTAGTCTTGATGACCTTCATTCCTCTTCTCTCTAGAGCATATCTCCATCTCTCCAGGGTCTCCTCCATTATTGACTGTTTAAAATCATCAGTGATTTACCTGGGACAGGCATGGAATACGTGTTTGTGTGTGTGTGTGTGTGTGTGTGTGTGTGTGTGTGTGTGTGTGTGTGTGTGTGTGTGTCCGTGCATGCATGTTTGTGTGTGTATGTGTGTGTGTGTGTCCGTGCATGCATGTGTGTGTGTGTGTGTGTGTGTGTGTGTGTCCGTGCATGCGTGTGTGTGTGTATGTGTGTGTGTGTGTGTGTGTGTGTGTGTGTGTGTGTGTGTGTGTGTGTGTGTGTGTGTGTGTGTATGTGTGCGCGTGTGTGTGTGTGTGTCCGTGCATGCATGTGTGTGTGTGTGTGTGTGTGTCCGTGCATGCATGTGTGTGTGTGTGTGTGTGTGTGTGTGTGTGTGTGTGTGTGTGTTTGTGTGTCCATGCATGCATGTGTGTGTGTCTGTGTGTTTGAATGTGTGTATTATGTGTGGGTTACTGAATGAGGAGGGGTACCTGTGCTAACACAATGCCGCCATCTCCACTGTTAACTACCGCAGGAAGTGCTGATCTGCACTCACGGTAGTTAATGGTGATTTTGAAACATGCAAATTAAACTATAATGAGGTATTTCCTCACTGCAGCTAATGTGGCTGTGAATGTACTGGTAGAGCAAAAGCATGCTGCATAACCAGGAACCAAACACAAAACCAGATAAAAATGAAACAATCCAAGTGTACACAGCAGGTCCACACCAAAATAAAGTTCTTCCTTTTATTCACCAGTAGATCAAGCGCTTCTGTCAGCTTATAGCTAAAGACTTCATCAGAATCTACTCAAGCATACAGAAAGGTAACTTAAATAGTTACAAAACACACCACCTGACCAATTAATCAATTGTTACTTAAAAAGACATACTTTAAACACAATGCAATCCTTCAATGAACCCCCCCCCCCTGCAGTCCTTAACACAAGTGCTACGTTTCTTTTTGAATGTTTGGGATAGTGTCTTCTGTAGCTGAGTGAAGGAGATAGTTTGTGTCTCTGTGGTGGAGTTTGTGAGCTAACTGTAGACAAAACTTGCCAACTAGAAGTTTAAATATCATACGGTTTAATAGGAGTGTTGCTGTGGTAGTAATATGTAGCCGGCTTTCCCTTTCCTGAGTAGTGCAATAATGTTCTTTTGATCCGAAAAATGTACTGAATGTACATAATCTTCTGAATGTTATTTGCAAAATTTTCTGGGGGTAATTTAGTGCCACCATAGAAAGACATTATTCTGTTTTGGGCATTAGCATTTAGATATAGATTGGTTTCCTATCTTCAAGAGGAAGAATTTGTAAGCAAGTTATAGCTTGGTGAGGACATCCTGTGCTGTGTTTTGTGCATGAATGAGAATGTCAGTTGCTGGTCTGGAGATGTCTAGGTGTCTTTACTGGGTGTCTGATTGAAAGGATGTTCCCCTAAATATTTTGTGATCAGAACGTGATTAGTTTTAAGATTTTGGTGCATCTCAAATACCATTGCTGTTTTTTGTGTACTTAAGTATGAGCTCCACCAGCCAAGTCCATAACATGTTAAACCTGTTTTGTAGGTCATGCTACAGTTTTGTGCCACATCTAACTTATCTAAGAACAATGGTGTCAATAGCACAGAGTGCAGTTTAACTGCTTGAGCTTGTGTGGGAGGTTATTCATAGGCCTTGTGGGATGCCAGCTGAAAATGTTCCTTTGCCAGAAGCAGCATTGCGCAGCTATACAGTAAAGGGTCTATAAATAAGCTGAGCGCCATGACCAGGTTGCATCACCCTGGCCAAAATCATGTAAGGTATTAAACAGTGCTGACCGATTTACCATTGCAGAAGCACACTTTAAATCAGTAGAGTGGCCTGATGATTTAGCCTCTTCCCACGGCATCATGTACATTATCAGTCACTCTGTAAGTGGCTATTTGTTCATTATATCCACGTCTAAAACCATATTATATAAAAAACATGAGATAATATTTAGAAATACATTTCACTGGTTGTACAGTATTTTTGTTTTAATCTTTGTAAGTGTAGATATAGTATCTGAATTGCCCAGACATAGTAAGGCCTTGTCAAGTTTAATGCTACTGGCTCCTAAAAAGTAATTACTAGAAAACAGAAATCAAAATCGAAACCAAATGTAACTGAAGTACCGAATATTGTAAAAAATATATAAGAAATGGAGATGGAATCTTTAGAAAAAGGAAGGATCAAATTAAATAGAAGTGAATGGAATTTGTGGGAGCAATGCACACAAAGTGAGGTTTAAGGAAAGGCAGGCATTGAATAATCTATGTAGTGCTGGAGTGAATGCTAATTGTTAAAAGGAAACCTGTGTATAGCGCATGGACTGAGTGAAAAATCTTAATGTGATTTGTAATGCATGTATACCTGTCATTGATAAAAATCTGAGAATGTAAAAGAGATGTTTAAAAAAAGTCTTTTTGAGTGCGCATAACATTGTAATTGTTCTCTAGTCTGAGGTTTCACAGTGAGTTTTAGTTTTAGGGATAGGCACAATTATGGTATGTTTCAAACTAAAAGGGACAGTTCTTGTAAGATAGATTGAATACATGACATAGCAGTTGAAGATATGAGTAGAGGTGGGCAGTTTGTAGATTTGTAATAGTCTTATGCTTTCTAATGCTTCTCTAACTTGTTCGGATGTGACAGTTTTAAACTAGAAAGGAGGTTGTTCAAACAATTGGATCAGGGAAGATTTTTTCTTTGTGTATCATATGTATTTGATAGTAGGTAGAGATAATGTCTCTTGTTTTGTTTAAGAATTTTCTGCTCACGGTATAAAGGATTATGAGTGGGTTGCCGATCATAACCTTCTTATTAGGTATTCAAGACATGGCTAACAAGAAATTTGCCCCGAGATTGAAGTTCGTGAGTTTTGACATCCATGTCGAGAATACATAATAAAGCATCATGATTTGAGATCTAATTGTAATTCTTTGTAGTGCATGGAACTTTATCTGCTCCACATACTAGTACTTACAGGAAGAAAGCTCCATGTGCTTTGCTGGCTTTCAAACCTGTAAAGCATCTAGTGAAGACTGTCAGAACAACAGTGTAACACATTTCTTCTGTTACATAAAGTCAGGGATAAATCATCAGTACAGACAAATTTGTTTTTTATAATGCCACTTTTGTCTACTATTGTTTACTGTCAGTATCGGCAGAGTTAACTGCTCAGTGTGATAACCGATCTTAACAAACTGAAGCAGGGGGTGCTGAACATTTGTTAAGATCGGTTCACACACACTATAGAAGCACTTAACTGGTTTGTCTTTTTTTGGAATGTAATCACCACACTACATTAGATTTGTTACTAGATTACTCTAGGTTAGACTGCGGTGGTGGTGCTGCGGTAGCGTTGTTGCCTCACAGTAAGACGTTGTCCTGTTCGATTCTCAGCTAGAGCATCTTCTGTGTGGAGACATGTGTGAATGGGCGTACCTTCGTTGAAGGTTGTGTCAGGGCTGGCAACTCGGCACGTAAAAATCTACTGCCAATCATTAGCGGACCAGAGTTCCGCTGTGGCGACCCCTAACCGGGAAAAGCCGAAAGACACAACAACAACTAGATGACTCTAGGTTGTTAGCATTCTGAGAGACTTCCACACTTGTCTTAGAGGTTCTAATGTATTCTTTATTCTGGGCTCTAGTGTACATAGTTTTGGATGTATTTCAGACAATTCATGTTTTTTTGTCTTAGATCATTGACAGGTGACTTTGTTACTATTTTGGCCTGTTTCTCATTGATGCCATACAGAATTTCTATAGATCTATAAATGGACTGGTAACAGATAAAGGCAGAGGTCAGTGAACTGGATTCTAACTGCTGTTTCACTCCTATATATTATTTAACTTTTCACTCTGGGCTTGGCAGGCACCTAATGGTATGTTTAGGATGGTGGGTCATAAATATAGTCAATGAGTAGAGAAGCTTACTATGAAAATCACTTTAAGTAGGGTCAGTCTCTTGCCCATAGGTACCACTTCTGCCAGCTGTTTTTCTACACATTTTACTATTTATTTCTATAACACTTGTGCTGTTTCTGAGATAGGTAGTGTTCTGCTCTCAGTTATTCCATACTAGCCAGGGACCATTTCACAAGGAAAAATATATTTGCCATTCTTGTCAGAGTGAAAATCCAACACATGGCACTTTAAACACTGAGCCCTGTCTAAAACCTTGTATAATCTCCCTTATCTGTTTCAGACTTCTAACAGTCACTTCATTAAGGAGAATTACAAAATCAGTAATGAAAAGGTTCACTGCTGAAGATAAGCACAGCTACAATTTGACAGAAACAGTTTTCATCAATAAGACAAGGGTTTAGCAGAGCAAAAGAGTTCACCATGATACAGTGACACTGTGCTGGATAATCCTGCTTGAAATTCAAGGACTCAAGTGAAGCATCCCATTCAAGTCTTTATCAACTGTAGAGCTTAAACCATCATACCTGGGAAATGCATATAATTTGGAAATAAAAAGGTAAGATCAGGAGAACCCAAAGGTTTCTACATCATTAATACCTGGGGTAGTAATCAGTATTTTCCTCAGCCCTGCTTTCTCAAGTCCACTTGTATGTCTTCTCATATCTTTCCGATACTGTCTTAGAGGGTTAAAATCAAGATGGTCTGAATGCACCAGGCTCTCCAAGAAACTGAATATCTTCCAAACCAAAGTGATACATAGATCTTATAATCTATTTTAGGAGTGAGGTGTGTTGGTAACATGGGGGGTGGGGGTCTATAGGGTCCTTGCTGGCTTTAGAATCATAGAAATCATAGCAGCCTTTCAGAGTTTTGGTATGCCTAATATTCTGTTATGATTTTGAAGGTCAGCACTACATTATAGATAGGGACTTCAGTGGAATTCAGGCAATCATGTGCTTAGCCACACGGTATTGTTGTGCCTAAGCGCAATGTATGCTAGCCAGCAAAGATTAAAACAAAAAAAAACACTTGGCCTAAACAAAAGTAGCCTGATACTTCTCGCAGGCTGATTAGGTAATAAAAAGGGATGGTTAAAGAAATATGAAGAACAATGCTTTAGCCACATGGCAGCCCCACTGTGGCTCTGAATTGCACACAGCAGATAGCAAAAGCTTTGCACATACTACATGAAAAACACAGTGGACAGTTGGTGTGGCTGACTTGTGCAGCAGCTACAGCTGAATCCTGAAAACCCATCAGCTGAATCTTACAAATTTGTTATAATACAGTAAATGATATCACTGAGCTGTCAGGTTTGCTGGTGACACCACATCTGTCAGTAAGGGATGATACATAATGCTTGGCTCTTTTTGACAGAGCGTCATAACACTTGGCGATCATGCCATTGAGATACAGTGTTTTAGTTTGCTAACAGAGTTATTACAAACTTGATAAATACTTTTTTTGCTGTTTTGTACTTTATTCCCTGCAGTAATGTGTGCATATGCTAGTTCTATATATCAAAGTGCTTATTTTGTCTTATTTCTGCACTTTATTTAGCTATTTTTATTTAGTTTAGAAAGCTTTGGTTTGCACTCGAGTGACAGTAGATGGGAACCAAGTCATTTCTGTGCTTCAGATTGTTTAAAGAACCCCAGAGACTTCTGTTTTGTGATTAGCCAAAGGGCTATTTGAATTTTTAAAAAAAATTGTTTGGTTGTATGAAGGCATAGCATTTGTGAAACACTTAGCATCATACAGTGAAGGTCAGCTATGCTCTGTATAAAAGCAGGCACTTTGATTGTCAATTTTCCCTATAAAACACAACCTCTGAAATTTCTTGCATACTTAGTTGTTTGATGAGGCCTTGGTTTCCGAGAAAAATATCATTGCTACATGACTTTATACTGGTAGTTTTTACCTAATAAGCAACAAAGCAAATCAGTTGCAAATCCCTCAGATACCACTCTACTTGCAGCCCAAGTAATAAACATCTGGGACTATGGATTTCTGATTTCCTACAATCTCTGCAGTCAGCTAAATTGAAATGGGCATCTTGAGACAATGTAGCAATTGTCTCATGTTTGCTGACAAATACCTAATCCTTAAACAATCTGATACAGTGTGTGAGACATGTAGTTACACAATGTCATTAGAGGCAAGGCTCTTACATGCAGAAGCTACATATACCAAAGAGGTTTTCAACAACACACAACACAATACTTTACTTACCACACACATTACAGACCAAACACATAGACCCACATAGGCTTAGGGTCTTAAAAATGATCTACCTAAATTTCAAAGGCCTCTCAGATGCAGCTACTGTAGCAAATTCCATCAGCAGCCTCACAAACACTCAGCTCAAGCAGCGTCCACCAGGAAACGTGCACCTACAACTCATGATGTCTCATCTCAAAAGCTCATAAGGCAAACATTCACACAGCCCAACACCCTAGTCACAGGAGATTCCATTGTGAGAAACAGTGATGCACCACTCACCAGGCTGAGCAAGTAGTCATTCACAGATGCTTGTCAGCAGCCAGGATTCATCTCATACACACACTCAAGTCCTTGTACCCCAAGTACATATATGACACATTCATAGTACATATGCAAGTAAATGACTTGAGTGTATCTCCATGGACTATATGAAAAGAGACATGATGGAGCTATCAGAATATGTGTCCATGGTGGGTGTAAACCTAGCCCTGCACACCATTTTACCTTCACCTAAAATAATCCCACAATATGAGTGAAAGATAATTGACTTCAACAGTTGGCTTAGTTTCTGGTGTCATTCAAAGGGAGTAGAATATATAGCTGCCTGAGAGAACATGGTAGATATTCTAAACTACTCCTGCACCTGTCCCCCAAGGCTTTCGTATATTGGTAAAAACCTTATCCTCCTCATAATGCCTTTTTAGGAAAATTCAGTCTTCAGAAGCTTCCAACATAGCACAAAAATTCAGAAAACATGAAGGTATTGCTACTCAGTGCTAAGAGCCATAACAAAATAATATACCCCTCCTACTCCAGACCATAGAATGCATCTGTATTTGCACTGTCATGAAGTCCAAGCTCAAGAATATTGAAAGCACCCTATCAGTGTAAAGATTTAACACTTCTACCACATTCAAGTCCACTGCATAAGATGAAGGCATTAAGACAGCAAGATCTCTATATTCATAAAGCAAAATTTCACCTCCAAACTCATTAGACAGGATAATGACTTGGAACTCCCCCATGCCCAACTTACCATTAACAAAACCCCATTTCACATCATAGCTATCTATAGGATGCCACTGTATGCCCCCCGCTGGCCCTTACCTCCTATCTGATCAGTGTGGAAACCCTAAGAATTCAGCCAGACAACATTATCATACAGGACTTTAACTGCCACTTCATTAACTGGGAAACATATGTATCCTCAAACATGTATGCTCAGAGATTTCTTGACTTTATAAATACAAACTTTTGTGGCCAGCTAGTCTGTACCCTTACTAGTGGAGACAAAATCCTGTAGTTGGCTCTTACTGTTATGGGACAGCTCTATTCCCTTCTAGTTGCAATATCCTGCCTACACAAATTGGTTCATAAATCAGTTATATTCACCATAGGTCTGAAGATAGAAGCATCATCCAGTAACTAAGTCTTCAGAGATTATGCTAAAGCTAATCTACTAAAGCTAAGTGATGACCTGGCTGCATTTAACCTTCCCTTCTATCCCAATGACCTTCTACAAATGTGAAATCCTTTACTGCCAGATTTTATATACATCTCAACAGCTGCATAGAATCACCTATCACCTGTAAAATAAATGCAATGCCAAATTTAAAATTAACCCCCTGAGGTGGAACCTAAATATAGACAGGCTCTACAATAGAAGGAAAAAGCTCATTGTATATAAGAAAAAATGTACCCCCCCCAATGCCACAAATGCTCTTACCAGACTTTGCAGGGAACTCTGTTCCCTGATCATATCAACCTCAGATATAATGCTGTTCTGATTCCATAACTAAGAGTATGATCTGTTTCATATACTTTATAACTGTTGTGCATCTCCGTAAGAGCAGAGGTTTCATAATTTAACTTTGTCTTTAAAAATGGCAAGAGTGTCTGAATCTTGACACAAATGTAAAATGGAGAATGTAGAGATGAAACCTTTCTGATAATTATCTAAATATAGCTAATTTATGTTGTAAGCTTGCCTTTTTTCAGGTAGCATTCAAAAGGGCACAATATTCAAGGTACAATTAAACTTTAGTTGTGGTGTCTAATATGATATTAGGCTGAGTTTGTCTGCTGCACAATATTGCTTCTACAAAAGAATTTACATATGCTGTCATCAGTAAGATCTCGTACACTGTTTTCAGAACTTGGGAGATATGCAGACTTCCTCAACAATTCAAAACAGCTATTGAAAATAAATTTGAGGGCTGTGGGAAAGTTTCAGAAATGCAATACCGCCAGCATTAAGATGTGCCAATTAACAAAGCAGAGATGGATAATGAAATTGATAAAGGCTTAAATGTTAGTAATTTATTATCAAGATGCTAAGATGCAGTTTGATTTGGGTTTAAAGCTCAAGTTTGCAAGTATACAAAGATCTTGGGGTTAGTAGAGTTAAATTAGCAGGGTTGTGGGAGATGCAACTTTCTTAACAGAAAAAAATTATTTAAGCAGCTTTCCATATTTCCTTTGCTTTTTGTCCATACAGCTTCATCTGCAGTGTTTCTTTATGTCTTGTTGGCTTTCTTTGGAATCTCATGTTATTTCCTTTTGGGATTTGTCATAGGATTTGACACCTTATATGGCCAATATGCCTTAGCAAAGTTTGTCAGTACAAGTTGCTGCTCATGGATATGTCGGCAACATGAACATGAATTTTAAAGTAATTGTTTTACTGAGTTTTGGGACCTCAAATCTCTTTCCTGTGTCTTCAGCCAGTCTATTTTATTTTCAGAAAAATTGTAGCCCTCATTGATGCACGGGGAATGTTTTGGATGCAACTGTCCTGCCCAATCTACATGAGTTTGGTCTTAAGCATGCAGACTCATTATGAAAGCCTTTACTCACCAAACACACATATTTTTTCACGTGCTCTTGCGTTGTTCAAGGTATGCTGTCCTGTACAAGTCCCTGGTATTGGAAGTCTTTCCTTCTGGCCATGGCATGAGGTTCTTCCTGCTTGAGGTCAGTGCTGCAATGTTTACACCATTACTTGTCACTCATTCTGATCTCCTCTGTAACTGCCTTCAGAATTAGCTCAAGGGTATGTCATTGTTGATGCAATCAGGGTTAAAACATCTACATTACCTTTGGGTAGGAATGAGTGAGGGAGTGTGGAGGTGTAAACAAAGACATTCAGTGCTTTTTAAAAGCAATTAATTCAGTTACTATTTCTAGCTGACGTAAGAAAAGATTCATAAACATAGGTTTAGGAGATTAGAAAAATACAAAAATTAGAAAAATTTATTGCAATAAGTTGACTGACATAGTGTCCATAGACTCAAGGAATGTACAAATTCAGGGCAATGCAGTTCTAAGTTAGTGGAATATGAATAAGAAAGGCAGACATGCTGCAGAAAGAAATACTAAGAGAATGCAGAATACATTGTAAGAAGAAAAAACCCTATCTGAAAAAGAAAAAGAAAAAATAACATAAGATAGCCCTCACCATGCTATTTTGGGGATACAGCAAATTAAAAAAGCAATGCTAGCTGCTTAGAAGGTCTTAATAATAGTCTACTCCACAGAAGATTGAGACATGATCTAAAATGTAGTTTTGTGTAGTTTTTCATGCTGGTTGACCTTCAGGAATGTGTTATTGCCATGCTTAGAGTGTTTAAATTCACAGTCTGAAGATAGCAAGTAACCCATTTGCAATTGCAATGTAGAATACAGGTAAGACAATGCTGCTGATAGTACCTATGTAAATTCCTACAACAGACTTATTAAGTATATTTCCCAACTATAAATTGTGCAAATAACTGATAACCACGTGTTACAAACTACAAACTGAACTGAAAATTAATAATGGTCACTCTGGTAAGTGGAACAACACAGTTTTTAATAGTAGGTTTTCAAGTGGGTTTGTATTCATCAGCTCTTGAGTGACAAAAATTTTAATTCCATTATTATTTGTCATGTTGCAGATGTTTCCATTTTGGCATTAATCAAATTTTTGATTGGGAAATAGATAAGTAAGTTGCCTTGAAAAAGCCTAATAAGACTAAAAAGTATTAGGATTACTTAGTATGAGAAAAATAAAAGTTCATAAGCCTATGTTGTAAAGTCAAGCCCCGGGATTCATGAACCTTGCGCCAGGCGCACGCATGGCGTAGGCGCCACAACGCCAGACATGGCCGTCGAGCGATTCAGGTACTATCCAAACCCATGTGCATCAGCGGCGTATGCCGGAGTTGCGCCGCCTCCGGCGTAGGTATGTTAAATACCCCATGTGCAGTGTTGCACCATGCAAATGAAGGCAAGTAGCGATTCACGAAATGGCGCAGGCGTAGCATAACAGCACGGCAATGTAAACCAAAAAAAACGGTTTACATATATCCAAACATGACATAGGAGTAACGGAAGGCTGCCAACGTCAGGTGTCATACTGGTGCAACATGGCAATGGGGAAATAAACCGAGAATGTCAAAAGAAAACATGCAGAAAATGTAAATAACGACATAAATGTTATGTATGCAAAAACCACAGCAGAACCCCAGGACATGTCCGCGGAAGGTGAGGAACAATGAAGTAATATGATAATGTCATAAAAGAGCAGTATAAGACACATCAGCATCACAGCCACAATACACCATAGTATGAATGGAAAGCCACAACCACAGCCCAAGGGTTGCCAAGGAGTAAGCGGTGTCTGGCGCCGTAACCATGTATTAGTAGTCAATGCCATGCAAATGAGGCAGATAATACTGAATCGCAAAACCCCCGCCGGCGTAAGGCTGCACCAAACGGTGCAGCGGTAATACACCGAGGAGTGGCCTAGAGGGAATACCTGTCAATCGCAGAGGGGTGTGCCACTGTAGGAGGAAGCACATTGGAGGCCAGCAAACCTGGGCTGTACAATGCACATCACAGCATCAGGACCGGCGTGTGGGGAAATAGATGCACCGAGAGTACACAATGCGCGCACAGATGCATGTGCACGAGGATGACTACGTTCCCCAAACCAGTCATGTGACGTCCGCCCCGTCAACAACCATGGATACAGGAAGGTGATGCGGAGAATATGAGGAAATGCGGAAGCAGTATAATTGGAGTCGTAATGAGCAATTAACACCAATCAACCCACGAAGGGCAATCGGTGGCAGCTGACAACTCTGCATGCAGAAACCAGCAAAACGGGAAAGGGGAGACATATGAATGCAAAGAAAGTAGGGGATGTTGCAGAAATGCAAAGAGCGAAGAACCGATACAGCACAGCCAAGGAGAGAGTTAGCATAACGACGGCGGCAGACAAAATGCATGAGATGCCATGTGCCTGCAGGATGCACTCCCGTAAATAGTAGGTGCAACGTGCAGAAACAGTAAAGTAAGGTGTAAAGCTAAACCAATGCAGGCAAGTGTAATGTAACACCAAAGGCAACAGCGTTGCAGTGCCAACGGTAAAACACGGAAGATAACCCACAGATACGGCAGCAGAGACACACCCAATGACATCATCGGGTGTACAGCACAACACTATAAAGTGGGAATGCACACAACACACAGCGCAAATTCCCAAACACTGCGCCTTACGGTGTAAACACACGGGGAACTTTTAAAATGTATATGTTGGGTGCTGCCGTGGCCGTGATGCATCGGCATGTGTTAGAGACAGACGGAGTTGCGGAGGAGGGTGCCGACAACTACCGGAGGCCTCAGAGGAGAAGGAGAGTGTTCAGACCAAGGGTGACCTACCAGGGGCTGCAAGACCTGGAAATAGTAGAGCGTTACAGGGTGGACAGGGACACGTTACAGCAAATAGTTGAGCTGTGCCGGCCACGCCTGACAACAAGAGACAACAGAGGGGAGCCCATCCCAGTGGACACAAAGGTATGTGTAAGCTTGCGAATACTGGCAACAGGTACCTTTCAAAGGCCAACCGGGATATAATGGGCATCTCACAGGCATCAGCATCCAGGGTACTACACCAGTTTCTGGATGCCATGTTATGACATGCCCATGAGTATATATCCTTCCCCAGATCTCAGGAGGAGTTGGCTAGCAGTATGCACCACTTCCACCGTGTGGCACAATAATTCGAGGTACTGGGTGCGATAGACTGTACGCCATAGAAATCAAGACAACACCCGGGGAGCAGGGTAGACGCTACATAAACCGCAAGGGATTCCCTCCATCAATTGCCGGAATAGGTCGTGCAATGCGCAGGGCATTATCATGGATGTGTGCTGGCAGCCCTGGAAGCTACCACGACTCCCATATCTGGCATGCCTCACAGCTGTATCAGGTATTCACCAGGGGGGACATCACACAAGGTCACCTTGTGGGGGATGCTGGCTACACACTGGAGCCGTGGATGATGACACCCATCAGAAATGCACACACACACATGCAAGAACGCCATAATGAGGCACACGCACAAACCAGAATAATCATAGAGCGTGTGTTTGGGATGTTGAAATCACGGTTCCAGTGCTTGGATACATCCGGTGGAGCCTTGCAGTACTCTCCAGGCACATGTGCCCACATATTCATAGTATGTGCTATGCTACATAATATGATCCTGCGGAAACAGCTGCTGCAGGGACATAATGGTGTAGGGCCACCAAGCCCGCCACAACTGCCAAGGCAAGCACAGGCACAGGGCGGTCAGCACCATGAACACACTGTGCCAGCCCCAGTAGGCAGACGGAGGCGTATCCAATATGCCTATGCCTTGGCAAAGAGGGAACGTATAGCACATACCCTGACAGCGTAGGCCCCATGGACTGACACCTCCCTACCTGCACACACAGTGAAATGGACGGCACACAAACATGGCCGCCCGTAATGTGTACTGTATGTGCGGTCCCATGTGTGACTCCAACATAGGTAGCACCCAAACACTAGCGACATACCCATGACAGAGTACGGACCCACATAGGACTAT